>NC_064287.1:61328430-61361612 GCF_019186545.1 Solanum stenotomum
TAAGTCAAGAATTACTATGATGTTGATAGGTTCATTCATTCTAGTTTTTCTAGTACACTCTTAATATGAAAGAAATCCTTTCATCATAAATAAGAGATCTAAACTAAAGTTTGTATCCACTCAATCACACTCTCCATGATGATCACAATATTATAGTGTTATAGTGATCGACAAAATCATCCTCTAAATAATATAAATTGGCCCGCTAACACACGACTCACTAACTTGTTTGAATAAATAAATATCATTTGTTGGAGGTCCAGTACACTCANAAATTTTTTCCTATTATACCCTTATTTACACTTCTTGAAAATTGTAAAAGTGTATGTTGTTTCCCTCCAATTTATTTCACTTGAATTCAAATAAGTGGTTGTAATTTTGAAGTGAAAAGTTGTCATAAGGGTAAAATTGTAACTTCACTGTGCTAATCATTGTTGTCTTAATCTGTGTGCCATTTCTAAAGTGGACAACTAAAAAGGGACGGAGGGAGTATGAAAGAAATCCTTTCATCATAAATAAGAGATCTAAACTAAGTTTGTATCCACTCAATCACACTCTCCATGATTATCACAATATTATAGTGTTATAGTGATCGACAAAATCATCCTCTAAATAATACAAATTGGCCCGCTAACACACGACTCACTAACTTGTTTGAATAAATAAATATCATTTGTTGGAGGTCCAGTACACTCAAAAAAATTAAATACTTGATCTCTATGTTACTCGACGATTAGTAACACTCTTGATCTCTCAATTATTGATTTAGTCTTTATAATATCTAACAAAATATATTTAATTTGATCTATATGCATTTTGCAAATATATAAAAAGAGTAATAATATTTATTTTAATTAATTAAAGATCAAATATGCTGAATTATATATCATAATATATTATCCATATTTGAAAAATAAAAAATATTATTATTCCTACGCAATTTTTTTCATAAATATAAAAAAATAAGAACTTAGAAAAGAGCAAAATTCTATAGTTAAACAATAAAATTCTCATGTTAATCCCCTTTAATTATGAATCAACAACAAATTATAAGAACATCCATTTAACTAGAAGCTGTTTAGCTACAAATTAGTTAGGGATTATCAATATATTCTGTAGTTAATTCCATATTTCTAATAATATTTGTACCATAACTTATAAAGTACATTATTTTCAAAGAATTCAACATACATTCGATCAACGACTTATTTTATATCTCGAGTAAGAAAAGATTATGTTAATAAGATGGATGGAATCACTGACCTGTAAAGTGTCTCCAACGAAGACGGCGAAAGCAGTATTCGGGTGAGGTGATATAGGGACCCACAATCCCTTTTGAGGTGATATTTGTAGGCCAGGAGCATCGTTTGATCTTAAGATGGTCAAGATCTGAGGGTCCGTATGCTCTCCAAATCCAATTTTACTTACCGTGGAGTTGCAGGAGTTAGGTGACGTATCACAATCATGATGGAGAAGATGTGGGGTCCAGTTGAATGGAGGGTAGTGATTAATCCGTAGTAGAGAATCAGAATGAAGGTCCATGAGAAGATTACTGTAGACTGAAGTTTGTTGGACCCTCAATCCTTGTGCCATCAATTCCAATATCGTACATGCCAACTCCCTCACTGATTCTACATATCCATTTACTGCACAACTGTCCCAAAGCAACGTCTCGATTACGAGTTCAGCAAAATTTAGTAATTTTGATGCTTATCGAAGATATAACTTTAAATAGAAAGATATGAAAGACATTAATTATGATGGAAAGTTAATAAATAGGAGTACGTCCATATCGATAGGTAGGAGTACATTGTCTTGTTGTCCTTACTAATATTTGTAGTATTATATTTGTAATTTTTTGTTTTTTGATTTCTGTCATTATATATTTGTTATTTCACGTAGCTTGATTATAGTATATATTTTTTGCAATATTGTTCTGCTACTATCTATTACTTCCTTTGTTTCAGCTCATATGACTTACTTTCCTTTTTAATCAGTCCCAAGAAGAATGACACATTTCTATATTAAATAACAATTTAACTTTAAAATATCTATTTTACTCCTTATGAAATAATTTATAGTCACACAAATATCTATTTTTACTTATTTTAGTCCATAAATTTCAAAATTCTACCTTTTTTTTCTTAAACTTTGTACTGAGTCAAATTAACTCATATAAAATGAGATGGAGGGGGTATTATTTTTAACTACTTCATGTTATCTCTTGTACTTTTATTAGCTCTTTTTCTAGATTGTTTTTTATCTTGAACTAAGGCTCTATCGAAAACAATTTTGCTATCTATGAGGTAGCTAGAAATAATATATGTATATACACTACCCTCTTCAGACCTTACTTTGTGAAACTATATTAAATATATTATTGTAATACATAACATATTTCAAATCAAAGTCAGTCAAATAAATTGAAACCGAAGAATATTATCACATCAGTGATGTGATTAGACTTTAATTTGTTGATAGATGTATAGTCACTTGGCAATCATCTTTAATAATTAATAAAATGTTGTTTTCATGAGTACATATTTTTACTGTGTAAATAGGATAATAAACTATCACAGGCACATCATATCAATTATTCAATTCAATTATAATATAGATTTTGTAGTTATGGTTTCGTACTCCTATTCTTATGGATAAAAAACACAAATGCCAATTGTGCCCCCAACTCCCATATGCTAGGAGCCCTATGGCAAGGGGTCGTTTGATATTAAAATAATATGATCCATATATACTCCTAAAAGTTTTTTGAAATTTGTATCTAAAACATGTAATAGATATTTATGTTACTATTAAAAAAAGTAATGTTTGACCCTTGCCCCAACCTATCATTTGGGCATTGCCGTAGGCATAAGTTTGGTGTTACTCAATAATAATCGAATTCATAATGATCTTGACTTTGATACAATTTATTAGAATTATGTGTTCATTACTATGGCGGAAGTTGTATCTTATAAGAAGGTTAAGTTTATTTTTTAACAAAGTTCATTAAGTAAGTGTCATGTTCGATCATTGAAGGTGTATTTAGGATTTAAACTCTATAGGTTCAACCTTTAAGGATGGTTGTGTGTGATATATTAGAAAAAATAATACATGTACCAAATTAATTTGATTCTTTATTTGATAGTGTTATCAACCTATGTATAACTAATACATGTAAATATACGTTATTCAATATTATTTTTATATGTAGTAACCATGTCATCTACCATACAAAATATTATTTCTATTCTAATTCACCCTATTCAGTACCATTTCTATTCTAATATATCCTATTCTTTTTAATACAACAAATCAAACAGTAGATAAAAAATCATGTCAGTAACTTAGCATATCTAATCTCATCATTACTAACATACCCTATTCAGTACTACTTCGACATAACTAATTCAACATTCCACATATCTTTTTTTCCTACCAAAAGACTTGTATATTTCCCTAACATATGTATAGATATTTAAAGTAATATCATTGGAAATCCAGCTAGACTATAGAAATGGAAGACAAGATTTACATGATGTTTTTTTGAAATTGAAGTGGATGTGTACCTAGTAGGATTCCCTTAAAAAGATCAAACATGGTGAGTCAGGTTCAAAGTTGTTACAGCTGGAACAACTAAACAATTCCCAAACACAAACTAGCATAAATTGACATATATATGTACTAGTTACTCCTTCCATTCATTTTTATTCTTAAATTGACAAATAACAATGTTCATATCACTCAACTAATAGTGTTCGGGCTAATTTCCATGTACCTCGACTAATTTTATGGAATACATATCACCTCCCACCACAATAGGTATCAGGTAACTCTGTCCACCAAAGTTAGGATAGATGAGAAGAATTTATCTAGTGTTTTTTTTGTCTTTGTTGAATTTTGAACCTGAGACCTCAGGGTTCTCAACTACTTCATTAACAACTAAGTCACAACACCGTTGGGTGCCTGATAATGTTATTATTTCAGAAAGTCATTTTTTTTAATTTTAATTTTCTTAAATAAAATGTAATAATTTTATAAGATAATAATTATTAGTTGAACGGTTATATGAAATATCAAACTCACAAAGCAACATGAAACAAGTTAATAATCTTCAACTTACAAGTAGTAACAATTTAACTTTGTTGCGAAAGTTTATGAGTTAACTAGCACACAATCAATCATGCACAAAACATATAATAAAAGATATAAAACATTTAATGAGATTTAACCAAGTCTATATCATTTGAATAAAATTCGATTTCCACTATGAATTAAAAGAAGAATTAATATAAAAAATATCCAATTAAGGTTCATGAAAAGTACAAATAAAACTTATAGCTAATTAGTTTTCAAATCTGCTAATACCACACAAATCGAAGTCTGATATACATGATCCACCTACACCATATATTATTTTACTAACATAATATATTTGCTAAACATATATTTGTCTCCAACTCACATAAATGAGATATTATTTCTATTTGATTGGATACGAAATTTTAAAAATAAAAAATTCAAGACACATGTAAAACATACCCTCAAAGAACATATGTTATTGAAGGTAAAACGAAAAGTTCAATATCAAAGAATTCTCGATATGAAAAATGTGTCATTCTTTTTAGAACCGATAGAAAAACTCTCAATCTTTTGATAGTTTAAGTCACATACATTATTAGTGTAAGAAAACTTCACACTATCACGCCGTCATCTCTACTTGTTATACTGTATAACATGTCTTATTTTCAAAATTACGAATCTTACAGTTTGATAAGGAAACTTATCTGGATACATCTAGACATCCTTTTGGATGATCATCATAGATGGTATAAAATATCTTATACGACTGACGGTGTATATAACTTAAACTCAAAATAAAACATGAGTTTGAAGGTACCTGAACATAAGTGGATCACTTGAAATATTTTTTGATATTTGAGAGATAGACAAATTAGGATTGGCATGAAGTAACAAATATTCAACTTCTCCATTATCTCCATTTAATCCTATGTTTTTGCAACCATAACCATATGGATTTGCTGGACCAGCACATTGTTTTTGGGAAAAAGGTTTGGAAAAAAATTTATAACTTTCATCTTCCATTTTTTTTATAACATTTGTGTCAACACCATGGTTAATAACTTTGAAAAAACCAAATTCTTCAGAGGCTTTCACTATGAGTTTTATTATTTGTGATTTCTCTAATGAAAGGTCAATGATTGGAAGCTTAATATTTTCTTGAATTTTTTCAGAAACCATGTTGGAAGTTGAGGAATTATAATTATGATAAGATGAAAGAGAAGGGACAAAAAGAGAATTATGAAGAGGAGGTATTAATGATGAGGTATAAATAATCATATATTATAAACATAGAAGATATATATGGTACTAAATATATATATAATAAGAGAAGAGGGGAATCTATGAGAAGGGAAAATGAGTGGCATTGTATGGGACAAGGGTTGTGTGTTGACTGTGGTCTATTGTTATGCTCATCTCGACTTGGCTCATTTCTGTTTAATTTTAATATTTTAATAAATTGGTAATTCATTTATTTATTAACGAATGATTTATGATAATGACCTTAGAGGTAGATACTTGAACTTTTATCGTCATGTGTTTCATAGATAAAAAATTTAATTTTAAATATTATTTCATGTGGTGAGCGAAATTCAAAATTAACACAACTCATTGGCAAGGTTGTCATTGAATTTAATTTCCTATTTAGATTATTAACTCTACATTTTAATCTATTCAAATTTAGCTCAATATAGTCGATTTACTTGATACTCTAGCTAGAGAACCACAAGACATGCATTTAATTTAAAAAGAAGTTGACTTTTAACTTTCTAATTTGGTTGACCAATTTTGAAAAAAACAATTATTATGTTGGCTTTTTGCGAGTGATCTTTTATATTTTTCTATTCTTTTTATTTGTTTTACATATTTAATCCAAAGATATGATGCTTTCAATCTACTTTGAAATGATTTATAACCTTTTTTAATGTAAAAATCAATTTAAGTTATATACAATATTTTTGGTCTAAGAATTTTTTATACTATCAAATCATTTTTGTATGTTAAAGCAGATATATATCTTCCTTTTTTTTTAACTCCAATATCTCATGCGATATTTTTAAAATTACAAAATTTAAAAATATTTTAGTACGTTATATATTTCTATATTGAGACAATGATGAAAATTTAAAATTGCTCTTACTTTTCTTAAATTATATGTACAGTTAAACTAAGACGTATAAAATAAAATGGACCACGTATAAGTTTTGTACTTCAATTTAAAACATTCACAAATGAAGATAAATATTTGGAAGAATTACATAAAAGGGTCAAGACGATTGCCAATTGGTGTGTGCGACTTCTATCGATCAATTAGGTTGACTCAATCTAATTTTATTTAATTTTAGAAAGTAACGTCATTTGTCTAGATATTTCCTATTGTTAATTGATTCGAAGAATAACTTAATCGTTAGGTTGACTCAATCTAATTTTATTTAATTTTAGAGAGTAACGTCATTTGTCTAGATATTTCCTATTGTTAATTGATTCGAAGAATAACTTAATCGTTACAATAAATATTGAGATAGTAGTTGGTTGTTAAAAAAAATGTCTAATTATAAGTAGAAAAGAGTACTAAACCACTAATAAATTCAATATATTCTCCATATAATAGCCAATAATTGCATACTAAAAATGTTTCCCTAATTGTTCTAAGGTGCAATTATAGACGAATTGAATCATTACTCATTTTTATATCGTGAAAATTTAATTCAACCCGCCTATTTAATACATAATGGGCATTTGCCAGGTTGATACACTCATTCCTTTTATTCTAATTGTAGAAATTGGTATGAATAATAGAAAGAGTCTTCTGGTATTTTCCACTTCTTGCAGCTGGCGTTTATTGCTTTTTTTTTTGTTAGTTTGCAAGCATGAATTCCAGCTGAGCAAATAAGTCGGTCGTAGGGGTGTCAAATGGATGAGTTTAATTAAATTTGAACGAGTACAAATTCTGGAAATAATACCTTAATAAAATAGGTAGAATAGTGGATAGTATTAGCATATCAATCCAATATCAAATGCGAATATAAAATTTGAAGTTTATAGGTTCTGAACTTATTATCTAACTCCGAATTTTTAATACAAATACATAGTTTAATCAAGCATTTAAATTCGAGGAATGGACACAGATAGACAAGTGTTACATCCAATTGGCAACATATAGCCCACTATTAATTAGCAATTAATAAACAAATAAAAAATTGGCACATATTAGCCTAAAAGTAATATATCAACATTTTTTCAATTTTTTTTAATAATAAAAGATATTTAATATCATCTCTCTTCCAACTTCCAACCATTACTCCTTAAAACTAGCAAAAGATTATTTAGAATTATCTCTTCTTTCAAATTATTACGTGTTTTTTAAAATAATAAAAGAAAATTAATTTCATCTCTCTTCTAACTTCCAACCATTTCTCCTTAAAACTAGCAAAAAATATTCAAAACTCTCTCCTTTCAAATTATTTCGTATTTTTAAAAATAATAAAAGAAAATTAATGTCATCTCTATTCTATCTTCCAACCATTTTCACTTAAAACTAGCAAAATACTGTCTAGAATTATATTTTTTCTTAAAATTAGCAAATAATATTTTGATTATGATTATTCCTATTTCAAAGGTATTCCTATGAATTCATTACCTGCCAATTATTTTGCCTTTGAACTCAATCCATATTCATTTAACAAATTTGTATACATTCGTTTGCATTGGTATTCACTAATCTGTATTAAATTGACATACATTTATATTGGATACATTTGTTCGTATTCATAATAAATTGGTATACACTTATATTTTGCATTAATATCTTTCAAATTTTACATAGGTATACATTTGTATTGGATACATTCGTCCATATTCATTTATAAATTGGTGTACATTTGTTTGCATTAATATTTTTCTAATTTTACATTTGTATTGGATACATTTGTTCTTATTCATAATAAATTGGTACACATTTATTTGCATTAATATCTTTCAAATTTACATTGGTATCATTTGTATTGGATACATTCGTTCATATTCATTTATAAATTGGTATACATTTGTTTGCATTAGTATCTTTCTAATTTTACATAGGTATACAATTGTTTGCATTACTATTTTGGAATGCAATCAACGAAATTCATTAACAAATTAGATAATTTTACATTGTTATATGTTCGTTTGTATTCATTAACAAATTTAGATACATTTGTTGGAGACAAAATAAATATTCATTATCAAATTCAATCAACGAAATTCAATATTTCAAAAAATTGTCATAAATATATTAATTTATTATTTATTAAAAATTGAAAAAATGCCAATTCCAAAAATCACGAAACGTTGCAGTTTTTGGGAGAGGAAAAGTTGTAAAATTATAATACAAATACGGAAATTTGTAAAAAGAAAAAATCTTGCATTCAACTACAAGATAAAAAATGTAGAAATCTCAAAAAAATTTTAAAAATAACCCAGACAATCAATATAAAAAAAATTAGTATGATTTGAGTTACTTGTTGTGAAAAGTTACTATTGTGATTGATCTTTAATGAAAATATTTCAAAGAGAAGATAGAAATCCTAAACTTGAAAGAGGGAGAAAAAAAAAGGAAAGAAAGAAAGAATTGAAAAACACGTAAAAAAAAATTTGTTGACAAATTATAAGAAAAAAGAAAAAAGGAACAAATATAAGGAGAGATTTCTCTCTCTAACTGCTAGGAAATAGAGAGAAAATCAGAAAAAATCATTTAAAAAAAATGTGGCTATTTAATGCCAAATAAATATTAAAAAATTCTTTTTTTTGCTAAATAATTTAAAATGGGTTATTTATTGCCAATAAAGTCTATAGGTTGTCATGCTATGCCATTTTTTCTTTAAATTCGTATGTATCTGTGGATAATATAATGAAGATTGGGGATAATACAAAGTCAGGCTAATCCTAAGAAATTTGTGATTTTGGGCTAGCCCAACCCAATTCAAGTTGGTCTTGGGCTATTTAGGAGAAACTATCTAATTACACAAATATTTTTACCATATTTACTAATTCTCTATATAGTTTGAAATAATTATATTTTAAATCATTAATTAATAATTTCATAACAAATTTCAAGTGAGATACGCCTCGATACATGTTTTATACACCTAGATACATATTTTTTGTTATCAGATACATTGAAATAGGGAAAGAGACGAGCGAGAATAGGATGGAGTCAAGCAACATTCGTTAGATACGTGTGAATCACACGTAATACACATGTATCTATATGTATGTATCTAGAATACCAGATACATAAGTGAGTGGCAAGCGAAATGGTAGGGAGGCGAGAGAGATTCGTCTATGTACCCCAGATACATGCGAATCTCCTTGAATACAGTATATCTAAAGCAAATTATACCTAATTCTAACTCCATGTATCCCAAAATATATGTATTTGGATGCACCAAACTGAAATGATACATAATATTACAAACTAACATACATATACTTAATTAACTTTTAAACTAGGGGAATTTCCATGAGTTACCCTTCTTTTTTTCCTGCTTCTTTTTGTAAAACATTGTGACCGCGGCAAAAGGAAAGTGTTGAGTATGAATCCGATCGAACTCAATAGATTTAATTCAAATTCTATGTTGGTAGTACCACCTCCTAAAAATAGGTTTTGTAATGTGTCATCTGAATTTAGTCGAAGCTCCAATCCAAACACCAGACACGGAGTGAAAAAAGAAGAAGGCATGAAGCCAAAAATAAAAGTTTATACTAGTAGCTACGCCCCAAGAAATATAGCGGTACCGCTTACTCGCTAGAAGTCGGCATGGCTTACATTTGTAATTACGTAAAACAAAACAAAAATACAAAAATAGAATAGAAAACTCCAAATTATAAATTAACTTTTGATCCAAAAGTTTTTCAACTGCCAATTTCCCACCTATACTTTTAGAAACTTCAATTGTATTACACATACAACAAAATCAAATTTCATCATTAAGTAATAAAATTGATAAATAAATAGGTCCTTTCTTCTTTCTTTCACATTTAGCTTCAAAAATGATACTTGTTTCTTTCTTACTACTGATTTTGCACCTATTGAGTTCAAGTTGTGATGAGTATTTTATAAATGATAAGAATAATGTGACTAAATCAGATGTGGATTTATTAGAATTTCCATTAAATTTAGAGTATATGGAAGCTGAATTTTTCTTGTGGGGTTCTTTGGGTTATGGCTTAGATAAGTTTGCACCTCAACTTACTGATGGTGGACCAAAGCCTATTGGTGTTAGGATTGCTAAACTTAGCCCTCTTATAAGAGATGTCATTGCTCAATTTGGATTTCAAGAAGTTGGCCATCTCAGGTGCATTTCCATCTTACTTTTCCTCGTTTTAATATGTTTGTCTGATTTTGACTTGTCACTAAGTTTAAGAAAGAAGACGTTTGAATTTGTTAGTCATAAACTAAAAGATAGGTGAAATGTAACGAAAAACCTTTCATCTTCTGATCTTTAACATGTCATATGGAAACGAACAATTTATGCAGGGCAATCAAGGAAACAGTAACAGGATTTCCAAGGCCACTTCTAAATCTAAGCAGAGAATCATTCGCAACAGTGATGAATGATGCATTTGGACATCCATTACAACCATCTTTTGATCCTTATGCTAATGACATCAACTATCTCCTTGCCTCTTATGTCATCCCATATGTTGGACTTACTGGATATGTTGGAGCCAATCCTAAACTCCAGAGTCCTATTGCCAAAAGAGTAAAAATATTGTTTTGACTAATTATTTATAATATTTTTTCAAGATGAATGATCTGATTGTGTAAATATTTCGATGACAGCTAGTAGCAGGACTACTAGGAGTAGAATCAGGTCAAGACGCAGTTCTAAGAGCTTTGTTGTACGAGCGAGGGAGAGAGAATGTGGAACCTTATGGGATAACGGTAACAAAGTTCACGAATCGAATATCGGAGCTGAGGAACAAGTTAGGACGCCAAGGAATTAAAGATGAAGGACTTAGAGTGAAACCAAAAATAGGTGCTGAAGGGAGCATAAGGGGCAACATACTTGCAGGTAGTAACGAAGTCAGAAATTTTGTTAAAAAAATCAATATAATTTTATATTAATAAAGAATGTTCAACTGACCATTCATCGACCGTGACTACTTGCAGGGGGCAAGTACTCGCTTTCCTATGACAGAACGCCGGAAGAAATACTCCGGATCGTGTACGGGAGCGGGCAGGAGAGTAAACCGGGTGGATTTTACCCGAATGGAGCGGAGGGTCGGATAGCCAAATCATATCTTTAAGTTGGATGGCTGTAGTTAATCAGAAAAATGTAAAAATGTTACTTCCTGCCTATTGAATGTCTAATAATAAAGTGGGTAGAAGTGATGTTGGGTATATTTTTTGTGTTTTGATGTCAATTTATCCCCATTTTTTTTCTTCATAATGAGATACCCATAAAATATGTCTAACTCATAGAATATTCTCGTCTATATCATCCCGATAACCATACACCACTCAAAGTATTATGCATCTCCCTTGCACTCCCACATGACACTAGCAACAGCACTGAATGTGTCCAAGGTATAGCTGAAAACGAAAGAGATAACAACTACCCGCCTATAGTATACGTATGCCTTTACACCGTCATCAAAAGTATTGATATTGAACTTGTGATCTTGAACGTTCCATGACGTTTATGTTATATAAATGCATCATCCCTTTAGACACGAACTAAAAATTAAGCAGTGCCAAACAAAAAGAGTTGGTGTTTTTGCTTTTCTGAGCCAAGATCTTTCGAAAACAACCTTTCTATTTGAAAAGGGGTAGAGGTATGATCTACATATACTCTCAGATTTCAGCTTCTTTTTGAACTCCAAAATGAAGATTGTTGTGAAATATCTAGTTATGCTATTGACCTCAACACAGAAAACAAGACTACATGCAAGAACACACCAAACTACAACCTCTGCCTAAAAACTCTGCTCCATGACGAACGCAGCGTCAGCGGTGACATCACGACGCTGGCACTGATCATGGTGGACGCCATCAAAGCGAAGGCGAATCAAGGAGTAGAGATCATTTCGACGCTCCTTAATTCGAATCCTCCTGAAGAACGGAGAGTTCCATTAAAAAAATGTGCTTTTTCATATAAGGTAATTTTGACAGTAAGTTTGCCTTTAGCTATTGAAGCTTTAACTAAAGGGAACCCAAAATTTGCTGAAGATGGCATGGTTGGATGTTTTGGAGATTCTCAGAATTGTGAGGAAAATTTCAAGAGTAGTATTTCACCTCTTACTTGTTTGAACAATGCAGTACATGAGCTTTCTGGGCAGAGCAATTAATTATTAGAAATTTATTATGATGTAATTTTTGCTTTCACTTCTTTGTTTTCTTGTATTTTAGAAGTATTATTTTGCGAATTGAAGGTCTTATCTCTCCATCTCATGAATAAATCAACCGCCGGCAAAATAGCCAGAATTAGAAGGAAGGAATGATTCAATCTTCTATCATTTAATAGCTCATGCCTCCTTTTCTGCCTTTCTATGTGTGTTTCATTTTTTTTTGGTTGGGGATTAGAGTAAGCTAAATTAGGTATTGCAAGGGTCAAATATAATACTTAAATGACTCGTTTGGTTTGGGAACAAGTTATCCCGCAGTTTTATCGATTTTATCCCAACCAAACATGGGACAAACTCATCCTAAAATTAATCCCTTATCCCTTGTACCAAACAAGTTCGAAGCATATAAATTATCCCCAAAAAGTTTCTGCCGGAGATCTCCATTTGACTTTTGATCTAATACTAGCCATTAGGAATGACTCTCATTTTTGCCTTTAACCTCTAATGGAGCTCGCATCCGAGGGTAATTTTAAACCATAGTCAAAAGTGAGGTAAATGTGAGCCTTCTCTCTGGAAGAATATGGACACATATAGTGCTGGAGCTCCATTAGTGATAAGGGCAAATATGAGATGATTTGTTGACGACAAAGGCGCAAGTAGACCAAAAGTGTAACGTAACAGAGGGGCAAACCTGAGCCATCCTGAATACTACAAGGTTAAATTTGTCTGAGATCAACCCTTAGGACCTACCACAGCCTTCTGTACTCGGGGATAATGGACTTTCTCCCACTACCATTCTTCACTTAAATGACAGGCTTAGTTCGTATGGTGCAAGGCTTCTCAAACCTCTGACCTAAGTCACAAGTCTCTCAACCTTTGCCACTTGAACTAAGCCCCGGGGAAGTATTTCTGAAAGATACTAAAATCTTGAATCCTGATAATCTTAAAAGTTATTAACCGTTAACTTTTAGGCTTTGGAGCATGGTAATGCAGCAAGTACAGTATGTCTTCACTTAAAATACCAGGCTAGTTCGCAAGGCACAAGGCTCCTCAGTCCCTCTAGGCAATCAATACATAGTTAACGCAAGCAAGCAAGTCAAACAAGGTACGGTTAGTAAACATGTTAAAATGGTTGATCTGAAATTACAGGGTTCTTGTTGTGAGTATACTATGCACAATTTAACTAGTCCAAATATCATAACATTTATCTACTCAGAACACACATGGAAATTAGGCTTAGAAAGCTATTTTCCAATTTGAGACTAGCCAGCAATTGGCAATTCCGACTCATCCTTAAGAATGCTATGCCAGTGGTTATTCATCTCAATCAACCAGTGTCAATCACTGTACAGGGTATACAAATTAGGCAGTCGTGCCGAGTCACTTACATAGAACTTCTTCACGCAGGCGCAGCATGTACCATAAACATAGTGGAAATCGTATTCATACTTGCATAGCTCGACCATGTCACTGAATTTCAGCTTGTGATAATTTTCGGACTACTCCATGAGTTAAACCAGAAGCCTGCTCCACTGAACTACAGAATAAGAAGCAAATGAAAACTTAGCCAACTAGAATCATCCATCAGTACAGAATGTAAAGTAGCATTTTCAGATGATTATAGAATTTTAGGGTAGTACTTACTCAGAAGAGTCAGACCTTGCGACGATGGCAGCACTGGTGGATAAATTAGAGTCTTCCTGTACAATAATGAACCTATTCTCCCTTACCCTGCCCAGTTGGACTGAATCATAAAAGTTCATAGTTGAACTTCTATAAGATATCCCTGCATACAATATTGTCAACACCAAATCATCAGAAACTTTGCACCTTGAAACAAAATCTTGGTTCAACAGTATGAAGAAAAGAGGGAAGGAACGATAAAGAGAAGAAAGAGAACAAAAGGTTGAATCAATTGCAAAAAATGTGGTTTGCAAGCAACACTTAATAGGAACAAGTATTAATATCAAGAGAAAGAAAGAGAACAGAAGGTTGAATCAATGAACATATATTTCATGCTCACTGATATTTTTGCATCTTTCTACTGTCATGAAGATGCTCACATAATAGGAACTGCTGAACTGGTATCTATATCAAGAGAAATAAATAGAAGTTCCGAAACAAGAACAACGTTGACATATATACAGAATTAAGGAGATAACTGACAGCTCCATTATGATTTTGCTTATGTGGTAGCAAGTTACAAAGCCATTATTAGCGTTATCTACTTAAGTAACACCAATAGGTAGTCACTTAAAAGCATGAAACACAAAAGAAAAAACTGACTGCAGGTATGAAATGCAATTAACATGACTTGACATGCTGAAGAATGAGGGAGTGTGTAAATCAATTACTTTAGCATGTGTTTTAGGAAAGTAAAGTCTGTCTCAACGAATAACGAGGAGGCAATCTTTTGGTGTGAAATTGCATTAAAACTCGTGCATTGATATATTTCCACTCTATAATAGGACATAGGAAACCCAAACTAACAAATCGAGATCTTTACCTTGAAACAATAGCACAAAAAAGAAAAAAATAGTAAAGAGCAAGGCAAGGGAACTGCCATTCAATGCTGCTGAAGGCGGCGCCGCTTTTGCTGCTTTCAGTTTCTTCAAAGCCTTCATTCGCTCAATCCGTGCACGTTTAATCGTTGCGAGTTCCGCAATCTCTTTAATCAATTTCTGGTCAGCAGCATCCAAAGACAATCCTCTGGGAGGTCTAGGAGGTTTGGGAGGCTTCTTAGCACTCGTGGATTTACGTTTTTCTTTGCTTTTTTTCTTCTCTACTAAACTTGCCTCATCTATACACACTCTAACACTCCCCCGAGTAAGCTCATCCCCATCCTGTGCATGGCTATACATATTCAATCCATTTTCAGTTTTAGAAAGTTCTTCACCATCTCCGTTACAGACACTAGTGAAAAGTACATTCCCTGCTTTAGCATCCAAAGTAGAATTATTATTTCCGGCTTCTCCACTCGTACTCCTACAGCTCTCAAGATCAACCTCAAAATCACTCCCTCTAGATAACATATGATCCATAAAAACTACACTCAACAAATCTCAATCTCGTTACACTTAAACTAAACCAAACTCATAAATCAAGAGCCACAGCCAGCTAATATCCGCTATCTGCTTCAAAATACCATCTGAAGTGGGAAAAAATAACAATTTTTTGCAAAGGGTGTTAAATTCCAAAGGTTAGTAACAAATGCAACAAATTTACGATTTGAAAAATATCCTATGAGCTTCTACTGCTGAATTGAGCCAAGTTTATCAATTCTCTAACACTCTTTCTTTTTTGTTGAAGTGTAATCCACTCAGTCTAGGTACTAATCAGGGGCATAGCAAGAAGTCCATGTAGTAGCTCTAGTTTAAACTCTGATTTTTTTTCTCCACTGCAATTTGGACCTAACCTCATGGTTCTCAACCCACCTCATTGACCACTAAGTCACAACCTTGAGTGCTCAAACTCCATATCTATATTAAGAAATTCACTAAAATACGTACAAAAGTTAAGTTCGAAATCCAGTTACTACTAACACCTGATGTCACTACTCTTTAGAACCCATAAAGTTCAAATCTTGATTCCGACTATGGTACTAGTACTTCAGAATTCAGTATAATTAACAACTATAGATTCACTACTGTAGGTTAAAAAAAAAACAGTACTGAATTGGAAAAGAAAAAGGTAAAGATTTAAACTTTAGACACAAATGAATCCTACCATCTCAATAAAGCCAACAAAAGTAGTAGTTCCTTTTGTATTTTTTAAAATTTGGGGGCAGGGAAAATAGGGAAGGAGATTACAAAAACTGGGAATCGAACACTCACCAACAAGCATGAAAGTTAATATAGTCAACCAACTAAACTACTAAGATTCCCAACAAAAGTAGCTCAATATAATCAAATCATGATGAAACAGAAAACCCCAACAGCTAAAGAATGAACAAAGACAAACTTATTTATCAAATCAAGGCATTCTAAATCCTCTTCAATTAACGAAAAAAAACAGAAAATTAGTGCTAAAATTCAGATGAAGTGAATTAGAAAAAAAGAATTAGGAAAAAAAGAGAGTACCTTGAATAGAGAAAGAGAAAAAGAAGACAAGAAGCAGATGGAATAAAGTGAAGGGGGCATGAAAGAACTTTAAAATACTTGGAAGAGTCTTTGTTGAATACTAAAATATATTAGATCTCAAATAGTACAAGTTTCATTAAATGGGTGCCTGAATTTTTAAATCCTTTAATGAATGATAGCCGACACACGTAGCCTTCAATCTTCATCGCTAATACTAGCACGGGTGTTCACGGTTCGGAAGAAAATATCTGTATCTAAAAATCAAATCATAATCGAATCAAATTGATAAATTATATATATAATTTTGTCATTATATATATAATATGTTGTTTGTTATCAATAATTTTAAATATCTTATATATATTTTCATCAATCGCCATCATATTTATTTTAAAAAGAAAAAGAGCCTATTAGGAGATATTTATATTGTTGGTTGCATGTATATTGGTGTTTGTGCAGTTCTTGATAGGACTGAAAATCTCACTGTCTCTTTCTTGTCTAGTTCAAACATGATGGATTTTGAAATTTTATTCACGATAAATTTAGTGATAAAGTTTTGTAATGCTAGATATTCTAACTACTTTTCTTTATGAATGAACTGTTGTCTTCTTTTTTTCTTTTCAATGAATCATTTATTTTATTTCTGTTAATGATTAATCATCAAATCGTCGATTCGAATGAATGTATATAATATTTGGTTTGGTATAATTTTAATAATTTAAAAATTAATTAAGGCAACCAATAATCAACTCAAACCGATCCAAAAATGCTCCTAACTATAAATAGTAAATTTGCACAACGACTCACGTAACATTCAAACTCTGAATATGACTCTAAGCTTCAATGTGAGATAGATATAGTTTTGTCCAGCAATACTGCTTTGTCAATTTATTTTTATTTTTAATATATATATATGTATATGTATAGTTCAATTTAATTAAAAAGAATTGTTTGTATTCTCTTATGATAATTGTGTAGATAAGTTAATTACTTAAAACATGTTATCTTCTTTAATTATATATATAGAAAAAAGGGTTATATTTGTCTCTGTAATCTCAAAAAAAAAAGTTATGTTACCACTTGTCATACTTTTTCAACAAAATTCTTTGTCATAAAATTTTAGACATATATTTATCCTTGAATTATTGATCTCTCTATTTCCACCCTTATTATCCTACATGGCGACTACGTGTAATTCTTTTTCTCCTAATTTCAAATTCAATCACAATTAAAACTTAATCGATAATATACCTGATCGAATAAACAAATATTAAACTAATTTTAACAAAATAAGAGTGTCCTCAAATGACAATCTACATTAATCTCAATAAATTATAAAATTTTAAATATATTTAATAATTTAAATATCTAAATAAAATTTGCTTACGTAACAAAGTATTTACTTTAGCAAATCCAGTCACAAATGCCAACAATGGATATCACACACAAATACCACTAAATTCCACAAAAGCACCACAAGTAATCCTAATGCTAACTTGACAAAACAAAACACTTCCTCATGCTCTCCACTTCCTTTACGATCCTAAAATAAAGCCATTTCTCATTATCTCATTTACTATTTTTAGTACTACTACACAAAAACAAACTTTGAACAAATCATTCAAACAAACTAAATTCATCGTAAAGCTTCATAAATTTCAAATTCTGAATCTAACCTGTTTCGATACATAGTATTAACAAATATGGCTTTGTGTGTGATGGATACAGCGCGAGCTTTAGCATGTAGAGATGGAACAGCAGCAACAAATCTCAAACTCATTTCTATATTCGTCATTTTCTTCACTAGTGTAATCGGAATAACGTTGCCGGGTTTTTTAGCCCGGTTTTTATTTCACGGCAAAACGGTTCACGATAAAGCGATTTTAATAATCAAATGCTTCGCCGCCGGCGTGATTCTCTCTACCTCGCTTGTTCACGTTCTTCCCAATGCATTCACTGCACTTTCTGATTGTCAAGTTTCTTCCCGTCATCCATGGAAGGATTTTCCGTTTTCCGGTCTGGTAACTTTGATCGGCGTATTAACGGCGTTGTTAGTCGATTTGACGGCGACTTCTCATGTGGAAAGTCATCAGAATCAGGCGGAAGGATATGCGGCAGTTGGGAATAGTGAAGAATTAGGGATTTTGAGTAAGAAAATTGACGTTGAACAGCAACAGAGAGAAGCAGAGGAATTGGTGAAATTGAAGCAGAGATTAGTATCGCAAGTTTTGGAAATTGGGATAATTTTTCATTCTGTTATAATTGGTGTGACTTTAGGGATGTCGCAGAATCAGTGTACGATTAGACCTCTTGTGGCTGCACTATCTTTTCATCAGATTTTTGAAGGGATGGGTCTTGGAGGTTGTATCGCTCAGGTAATTTTTGCATAACTGATAAAGTTATTGTTATGTGATCAGGAGGTAATACCTTCGATATGAATAAATGTTCACTTGCAGAAATGCAGGGAAAACTGCGTACAATAGACATCTCAACTCGTCTCTATTGTACAATAATGATGAATTGAGATGTCTAGACGTGCAATCTCAAAATTAAAGTATTTACTTATTAGGTTGAGATCAAGTTTGAGTGTCTACTTTTTATGTAATTATGTCTAACTTTTTATATAAGTAGGTAATGATTGGCAAGCTAAAGAATTGGTAAGAAAACATGTTATATATAGCAAATGAAATTATACTAAGAGCTTGATTGAATCAACTAATTAAAAGTAGAAAGTAAGTAACATAAGTGTTGGGGAAAAAATTATGTGCTAAAGTTGATTTTATTAATACGTAGTTATGTGTTTGAATAGAAGTATTTGAAACTGCTAATAAGGAGTTTGCGTGTTTGGTAAAAATTGGTATAACATGTTGTTATAAAGAATATATAATATAATATGTTACAATGGATGATTATTACAAAGAGGCCTAACTATTGTTTTCTTACAGGCAGGATTTAGCTTTGGAACAACAGCATATATGAGCTTCATGTTCTCAGTGACAACACCAATGGGTATAGTATTGGGGATGATAGTTTTCTCAATAACAGGATATGATGATACAAGCCCAAATGCATTAATCCTTGAAGGTTTATTGGGGTCTTTATCTTCTGGTATATTAATATACATGGCCCTAGTTGATCTTATTGCTCTTGATTTCTTTCACAACAAATTGATGAGTGGCCAATCATCCTTGAAAAAAGTATCTTTTATAGTTCTTGTTCTTGGATCTACATCTATGTCAATCCTTGCTCTTTGGGCTTGAAAAAATATAGTGTAATTTAATAAACTTGTGTATCCTTTGCTACTTGAAACATGTATTCAGTGTAATTTCATAAGCTGTGAAGGTTATAGTATACACAGATCTTATCCCTAACATGTAGAGATAGAGAAATTGTTTCCAATAGACTTTCGACTTAAAATATAGCATTTTCAAGTAGTTTGAAAAAGCGAATATAGAAATGAGAGCAATAAAAACAACGAAATAATGTACCATGGGAAAAGTCATGTCATGCGCGCATTAAGTAATAAATTGACACAGAAAAAAAAGAAGAAGAAGAAGGTTTTGTAGGTAGTCCCCCTATCTCAAAGTTAACTACATGGTTGAAATATGGTGGAATAGGGGTACCATCCACATTTCTAGGTACTTGGGGCTTACCACATAGTTTTAACTAATTAATGTAGACTAAATTCAATAAAAGTGGAAAAGGTGGGTTAATAGTATGTTTGACTAAGTTTTTATAATTATTTAATTATTTTTAAAAAAAAATCTATCTTTTGTTTTCCGAAAAAGTACTATATACACCAAACAACTTGACATATAAATGATTCATACTAGAAAAGTAAAGTCCTCATAAGCTTTCCACTTGTGGAAACTTACCTTTAAAATTATTTAATTTCTTCACAACTTTTCATCTTTGGCAAGCATATCTTTAATTTGGACAAGGATATATAGGAAAATGGTGATAAAGAATTGTTTATTTTCCAAGAAGATGAATTTTTTTAAGGACAAAAAGAACTATGGTAAGATATGAATTTCATTTAGTATAGGATGAAGCTAGATAAAAATATGTTATACTTGATAAGGAAACAAATCTATCCATATTGCTCAATATTTACGTCAAAATTGATTTCTTTATTAGCTCACTTTATAGGAAACCCTAACTTGCATGTTGGACATTATATATACTTTTTTTTTCTTTTGGTTTCCATTCGTTATATGGTTTCCATTTTGAGACCTGACTAATTAATTCAAAACCTTGATTAAGAATGAAATAATATATATTTACCGGTCTCAACACACTCAAAGTTGTGACAGGAAGAACTACATGTATGCAATTCAAGAGGTGCTCATACACTACATCAAAAATAATCTTTAGCTATAATTAATTAACATCAATAGCTTTATTGACACTAAAAATGTATTTTTAGCGTCATTTAGCACTCTTTGTAAATGTCCCTAAAGCCTATAGCGACACTGGATCCAATGACAATTAACTAATTCGGTAAAGGCTTTTTCATTGTTTGTTAATGTGTGTGTATTGCCGCTAAAGGTAGTTTTTGTTGTAGTGATAAATGAGTAAAATGAGATTAATTTGATGAAAGACAAATTTTACTACAAAGAATTCTACAACATGAAAAAAAATAACACCATTTAATAAAAGAACTTGCTACTATTAACTTACCTAAAAACGTTTCAAATAAATTGAGATCGACTATATAACTCGTACTCACTTTTCCTACCCTTCTATAATATCACTTCTTATACGTGATGACACCATATCTTGAAGAAGTCCATTATCATCTTTAGCCAAAGAGGAATTAGAAGAATTCCAAAACCTTTTTTCTTGTAGTGAATTATTAGTTGAAAATAAGGAAGAGGAATAATCACCATAATGACTTCTTCCTCCACTATCACCACCACCAACGCGGCCACCATAGGTGGTGGTTACCGGCTGAACTCCGACCCATCCACGTGGCGTTAAAGGGCATGGATGTGTGTGTACACCTTCATAAGTTGTAACAACTATTGAAGTATCTTGAATTGATCTTTCTACTCTCTTTTTCACACCACATGTTGATGTTGTGCAACGATAGTAGCTCCTGCATCCACAATCGAAAGTGTTCGTAGAATTTGTAAATTTAAATCTCTCATGATATTTTTGTGACTGTATATAAGATCATGTCATTAACGGTAAAATAAAAAATTCAAATTAAAGAATGTGAAATTTCTCTATAGAGAACGTGTATGTTGTTGGTGTAAGAAATTTTTTATACCATCAGAATATTATTACTTGTTGTAATAGGTAAATATATAGAATGTATACTGACAATGTAAATAAATTAAAAAATATTGAAACATTTTGCAATTTGCATATAGATGTATATATTTGGTATATACCTTGGAAAGGGGCTATTTTTTACTGCTTTTTGTCCATATTTCCTCCATCTAAAACCATCATCCAAATGATCAACTTCACTCTTTGTCATGAATGCAAATCTTGGCTCTTTTTTGCCCTTTTGCTTCTTCTTATTAGGTTTTAACCTAAGCCAACAAAAACTCTTATCACTTTTTGCAAAAACTTCAAATAAACAAGAAACCATTAATTTCTCGTATGATCACTTTTCTCTCAAGAATTAAAAAAAAAAAGATAACTTTTTTGAGATAATAAGAGCGGACATTTGAGAAATCACCTAGTCAAAACTATTGAAGATATAATTAAGGAAATTTACACTTTCTTTATATTTTAAAGTATCAATATTGTATCATAGCAAACATAGATCTTTGTTCAAATCAAACCACACACCTTTCATTAAACATTCTTTTTTATATATTTGACCCCAAAAATAAATCAATATGTGTAAGATCATTTAAACATTACATTAATATTATGATTTAACATGTCTATAAAAACTTATCATATAGGGTTTACTTAAACTAAGTAAAAAAGAAATATTTTGCTTACTGTTTCTTATACTTGTGTTGATGATCTTCATTAGCAGCTAATTCAGTTGATGATGAAGAAATCGACGATAAATTTGGTGTTACTGGGACATTATTAATCAAATGATCAGACAATATTGATGATGATTCTGGAACTGATGAACAAGTAATAAAACATTGTTGTTGATGTTGCTGTTGAGATGGAAACATTAGCAAATCGAAAATAGAACTAGTTGTAGTATTATCATTATTATAACAATCTTGATGTTCATCAACACCAAACATTGTTTCTAATAAAAAACTTAACGAATAATCTTTTTCGATATCAAACATGGTGTTGGAGCTCGAATTTCCATTTCCAATTGAAGAAGTATTTGTTATCTCTGTTTTTACATTATTTTCTTTCTCCATGGAAACAGAGAATGTAGAGAATTTTTGTTGTGTGAAGAGGACTCTTTGTGTTTATATATATTAGTGTAATAAAATAAAAACAGGGTGGTCCAACGGGAATATTTTTTTTTTAGATTTTTCCACCTAGGAAATCGAAGTGCAGAAGCAATTTGTGTTTGATTAATACTTACGATTCAAACGAATAATAATTAGTATTTGATCAAACTTTTTAACGGTACTTAAATATCTTAGTTTCTCAAAAATAGTTATACTTGTATTGTTACTAGTTAAAGATCGTTTCATTAAGGTTAAAATAAATATTTTAAAATTAAACTATTACTAAATATAAAAATATGTCTTTTTTTTAGATAGACTATAAAAAATAAATCATATAAATTAAAACAGAAACAAAATTTCAAAAAATTTATTGACTATCTTGATTTATTAAAATAAACGCTTTTAACCTTTCAAAAATTAGATAAAATGTGTCATTCAAGAGTTGGCAAGCATTTTCTTACGCGTTATTGTTGACCGGCTACCGGAGATATTTAATTGAAATTAAAATTCTTTCTTGGGATACAAGAATGTGTCTCTTTTCTCATATATTTATTTCCTAGTAATACACCTCCGATTTATTTTAATTTGTTTAGTATTAATTTAACAGTATTATTAAAAAAATAACAAATAAAAATAATAATTTTATTAAATCACAAATTTAAATATAATAAATAATAATTATAGTTAACAACAAAAATAAATTAAGAACAAGGGTGATTTCTAGTATGAAAGAGAATATTTTTCATTAAAAAAATATTAATTTCTTACTTATTTTTTAGTGTTTGATAATTAATCAAAAAAACATTATCTCAAAACCATATTTATGAAATCTAACAATGGGAGTCAAAGGGAGTGAAGAGTGGGGCCTCGAAGGTGGCGGGCAGTGGCGGAGCCACATGTAGTTAAGGGGTGTCGATCGACACCCCTTCGTCGAAAAATTACGTTGTGTAGCTAGAATAAAAATATTTTTTTATGTATATATATTACATATTGACACTCCTTAGCTTCTACGCAATTTTATTTCTTTATATTTTGACACCCCTTAGACAAAATTCTAGCTCCGCCACTGATGACAGGGTGTATGGTCATCTAGGAGTAGAGATTATGTACGTTGGATAGATGAAAAGGATACAATAAATATAAAATATTACTTATAAAACTTATTTTCTCCACTTCTATTAAAATTATTTTGTTAGAGAAAATATTTTTCAAAAAACTTTTTCGCAAATAAAAGTGGGCGTATGAATCATGATACACGTTATCAATTATATGCAAGTTACAGCTAAGACTTTAACTAGTTTCAACACCATGCAATACATGAACAAGTCGAGTTTCACGTCACCACAACAGTGAAAATAACTTTTAATAGCAATAGTCAATAGATATACGCAACAATCAAAAACGCTAAAAAATTTATCGGTATTAATTAATTGTCAGTAGATCTAATATCACTATAAGTTTTAAAAACATTTACAAAATGTATTAGTCGCATCTAATCAATTACCACTGAAAATTATTTTTGATATAGTATATCTATTTGCTCGATTGGATTGATAATCTATATTGTAGCTAGTTCCGCCCTTGTATTCTTAACGTTAAAATAAACGAGTAAAATTAAAATTTTATTTTTAATATAATGAACAAGTTTTTACTATAATCGAAAACAAGAGTGTAATTTTTAGAGACAGAGCACATGCTAATCTTGACGCGTTTTCTACTTTGAGCTATAATCATGTGACAATAATTTATAGTCCAGGTTTTACGTTCATTTAAAGCTCTATTATTTTATTCGTTTTCCAACTTTTTCTCTGCTTTTTTATCCAATATTTGTATTCTTTTTTCTGATCATGGTCATGGCCCATATATGATATTCCCTCCGTCCTATTTTATGTGATACTTTTCGGATTTCGAGATTTAAACAAGTCTATTTTTTATCATAAATTTTTCATAGATCTTTTAAACATTTTGAATTATTAATTATTGTGACTTATAGTACTTTTTACGTAGTTTACAAATATATAAGTTTCATTTCAAAAAAATTGAAGATTTCATGCGCAAATTTTCAGTCAAACATAAACTGTTTGACTCTCGAAAAATGAAAAATGCCACATAAATTGGGATAGACGGAGTATTTCTTTAATCTATTCTATTACTTTCTCCGTTTCAATTTATTTATTTGATTTTGATTTGATATGAAGTTTGAGAAAGTAAAGAAGATTTTTCAATCTTGTGATCTTAAACATGTCGTGTTGAAAGTTGAAACAAAAAAAATAATCAAAAAAAGGAAGTATTTTTTTTCAAATGTACTTAAAAGGAAAATAAAACAAACAATTTGAAACAAACGAAATAATACTTCTTTCTTCTTTTTTTAATTTTATCAATGTGGCAATGTAACAATGTTCATATTTCTTTGTTATTACTATATAATACTATGGTACTTTAAAATACAAATTAATTAAAGGTTACATTAACTTGCTTCCCTTTAGAGTTTAGACTACTTTTTGTCATACAAAACAGAAAAAAAATATGGTCAAAAAACAGTCATTGGATGTGTCCAAAGCATTCAATTTTTGATGTAAACTAATTTCTGTGTCAATTAAATTTGTCAACACGTAGTTTTGAAATATTACAAAGATCCCCCCACCCCACCCCACCCCAACCCAACCCAACCACACACAACACACAGTGTCTTTACTGAGGAGACAATTTACTTTGTCAAAATGGCATCAATTCAGTTGAATCTCCTTCGTCAGAAAGAGTAAAATATAACTTTTGTAAAATTTTAACCCATGAATTGATCAGTTTTTATATGAAAGACTGCAATTTCTTAACTGTCGTGATTTCTATATAGTTTAGGCGGCCAGGGGCGGCTCAACGTACATGGAGGCCTAAAGCGAAAAATTACAATTAAAGGCCTAAAATCTTTTAGCTGAGGCAATTATTATATAAATTGTTAACATTATTCTATAAGTAATAAGTTGACAAACTACTTATAAACCTTTTTTTTTATTGGTTTAAAAACACATGAAATGGGTCAATCTAAACAGGCTTGTAATTCACTTTATCCAAAACATGATTTTTACTATTGATTCATATTTTTGATAGAGCTCTAACTTACATATAGTATAAAAGGGGTCTAGAAAATTACATCGCTAGAGTTAGTGAAGAGAATGCAAGAAGACACTTCCATTTGATTGAGGTTAAGGAGAATAAAATAATATATATTTTTTAAAGAAAAATACATTTGTTTTAGATAATTAATTTTTTCTATAAAAACAATTAACACATAATTTATCGTGGTAAAAATTAGAGGCCCCCTAAAATTGGAGGCCTAAGGCATATGCCTAATTTTTATAAGCATTGAGGCGGCACTAAGTTTAGCACATTCGTTATTGTTACTATGGAAACCCGAAGTACAAGGAGATTTTTTTTCAAGGTTTCATGCATAATATAACACTAAGTTATGGCCATACGGATACTTAAAATCTTGAATCCGCGTCTACCTGCCCGTTTCTAACCCCAATGGCAGAAAACGCGTTTCTGATCATTCAGTAAAGCCATACATAAATTAGATGTACCATAATGAATATTTGACCTGATGTGTGAACTCAAACCAGTACATGCGGCTACTACATTGTATTTAGGAAACAACAAAACAAACATGATAACAGGTCAGATATTCTTGTCTCTTAGCTCACAAATAACTAATGTCTTCGAAAAATTGCTACACTTGATGCAAAGATTTAACTCATTAATGATGGCAAAACCAAACAAAAATTCATGATCTTTGCAACAACAGTTCAAAAATTAACCAAAAAGATATGAATCGTACTCTGTGATGCAATGTCATGTGTCTCATGATTCTTTGGGAGTAGTAGCTTGTCGAAGTCGACGTTGATGAACATCCCAGTTGTATACACGAGCAGTTGTGACCTGAGCCATAGCAGCTAAAAGAATAAGCACAAAAGAGCATGCCAATGTTTCTAAAGATAAACGTAGAAGAACTTAATGCTCCCTCGGTTTCATGTTATGTGTCTTAGTGTGACTGGATACGAAGTTTAAGAAAGTAAAGAAGGTTTTTAAATTTTGTGATCTTAAACTAAAGATGTGCTTATTGAACCAAAATACCCTTTGAATCTTGTGTTTCTTAAACATGTCATGTACGATGTTGGAATTAAAAATTAATGAATATAGAAAGTTAAAAAATAGACTAAAAATTAAAGTAAGACGTATAAAATTGAAACAGAGGGAGCAAACAACACATTGCAATATTGCAGCACTTCAGTACAAGCTAAGTTCTACCTAGATGAGAGTTAATGGAGAACGCCAGAATCTACCTGAGTAATTGTCACTTGATCCCTCAAAAATTGTAGATCAGCCACAAGAACCTCTAAACTCGCTTTTGCATTTTCCCAGTTTGTTTGAAGAAGTGCAGTAGCCTATACAGTGAACAAAATGTGAAGACCAATACTTCCAATATCCAAGAATGCATGCTTCTGAAATCTTCCATAGCTAGTTACATACCTCTTCGCATGAATACTGCAGCATGACATTTGCCCCTAGCCATAAACACACAGATTCAGCATCTTCAATCTTAGCCCGGGAATAAATACCTTCTGACACTTCAAAATCAGCGACTAGTGCCTGCAACCAACGCGAACCAAACCAGGAACAAGTTAACATGACAGTTAAATATCAAAAGACATAAAATACTAATAAAACAAAAACTGGGGAGGAGGACATTGGCTGGAAGTTATTAGTGAAGTAAATCAGGGGTAGAGTCGAGAGATCAAAACCTTGTCCGACTTTTGTTTAAGCAGTTACCCATTAAAAACTCACCAATTCAACTATTAAAAAGTAATGAAGTGTAAGCAATGGGCTATCCAATTCTTACCCAACAATTTTAAACTTAACCAACAATAGAACTGATTTGAGTTCTACTGTATTTTCCTTTCCATACTTGATTTATTATGTTTTACTTGAGCCGATGGTCTATCGAAAACAGCCTCTCTACCTTCACAAGGTTGGGGACTTAGCCGATACTGGTCTCCCACAGTAAATCTCAGTTTCAAGGAAGTAACTCAATTTCTGAACTTCTTCACCACTACATATATCATATAAATACCATTTTTGAATTGAAAACTTCATGCTTTCTCACATTCAAATTACAGACCTAATTAAATAAAATAGGAAAGTAGTCTACTAAATCAAGATTCAACTAAAATGAAAATGTCTAAGAGTGCTTTAGTAAAGTTCCATTCATCGGAAAAACATGTAGCACTGAGACAAACCTCACTACTGTCCTTCTTAGCTTGCAAAGTAGCAACTATATCCAAGCATTTCTCTATGTCAGGAATCTTTGCCTGCGTAGAGTGAAGGAGTAGTAGTCAATTGTCCACTTGTTAGCAAAGATAACAATATAAAAACATCAAGCAGTTAAAAAGAAAAACTCTCAGAATGACTTAGACTGATCATAGAACAGATGTCAAGCATGTAAAATTCAAGGCATTTGAGCAATACAACATCTAAACAGCAACTTATAAATGGCGGAAATGAAAATTGTCCAAAATGTATGAGGCAATCTATATTTAGAAGGCTGGATTAAGAGGACACTCCCAAATTCTATATTATGTTATGCATAAGATGTAATGGTTCCTTTACACCAGTATAGTTGGAAACTGTTCGCTATGCATGTTTTGGTGCATTCGGACAAAGAGAAAGAGACAGCACTTTCAGAGGAAAGACAACTTCCAGCTTTTAAATCTTGGTTTTTGTTTGGTAGATCAATAATGCTTCATAGGTGGCAATAGTGATGTTTAAATATTTGGATGGAACTTCTTCTGTATACATTAACCTAACCTGTCCATATTTCAATGGTCTTTTTGTATTGGGCAGGTATTCCCCCCTCTGTGGCAATCTTATGATATGAATTCAACCTCTACATGTCAACAAACAAATTCCCTTCTGTTATCGAATTCTAAAAATGAATCAAGAATTATGTAAAAAAAAACCATCCTGACAGCTTCCAAATGTGGAGAAACCTATATTAATAAAGGAAATTGTAAAAAGGTCTTCTATATTTTGAGGATTCATGTAGTCGACCCCAACTAGCTTGGGATTGAGGAATTGTTGCTGTAAAAAGTCATTACTCTGAAAAGTGGCGAAATTGTAACCCTCATATGTTGGTCCCATTACAACTAAGTTTGGGCATGTGCTTAAGAAGAGTATCCTATATATAGCTTCTGCATGGAGCAATAGATTCCAAACACACATTCTTAATGTAAATTCTATTTTGATCTTTCTTTCAATGACATGGGAGGACTATCTCAGCTTTAAAACTTTTCATCTCGGGAATCGGCAGCACTAGATGCAAAGACTAAAGTACAATTCTCTAACTTCCGTCCACCTTACGGAAGAATCAACAAAGGGCCAGAGTGACATATGAACATCTTCTCTTTTGAATTGCATTATGACCCTCTCAACTCAAAGTACGAGTCAAACCTGAGAACTAAATATTAGGAATTACTTAAATAGGGATGAATACTGTGAAATTAAACAAAAAAAGTGTACCTGAAGATCCCTCTGTTGGGCCAGAAGTTTCATTTCAACCACTCGGTATTGCTGAAGTCTGCAAACGAACAACATATATTAAGAAAACAAAACGAGACCATAAGTAAAGTAACCACTGATTAGAATTTCTAAGGCAGGACTAATTAGTCTGTTCTCGTATCTAATCTGGAGCTTATGATTTATTAGTAACAGAAATAGTTAACAGACTGCATGAGATACCATTCATAAAGCTTTGTTACATGAGTTCTATGCTTGGACTGTATTATAGACCAAAAATCATAGGATTGAAACAAAAGCAGAGTTTCATTTCTGGTTTTTGGGTAAAAAGATAAAACTTACGGAGTATTTGATTTGCTTCTGAAAGACAAGAACACAACATGCAATGATGCCAAATATGTATAAATTTATCAACCGAATTCAGAGGTATCTTAAGTCAAACTACTGTCATCTGTTTTTATTGAAATTTTACGCAATTAAGAGCACGCACTCCATGCTACTTTTGTTTTTACAACGCTGTATAGATGATACAAGAAAGTGTAAGCAAAGAAGTTATTATAAGTTCAAACCTACCAACATTTGGGAAGGACTTCTAGAGACTTAGTAGAACGATAAAAGGACATAAAGACTATGGGACTTTGATAATAGAACAACACAGATACTAAATAACCACAAATTCCAGTCATTGCAAACAGAAGTACACACACTTTTCATATTTATAGTCATACTGGTGAAGAAAGCAAGAAAAGGATAGCGATCGCTTTGGGAATGCATCCAATCGAAGTTGCATTTTAGTGCTCCCCTAACAAAGAGCAGATGGATCCTATCCCCTATATCGAACACTCATTCCTATCTATTGATAGAAAGATCTTCGTCCCGCAGCTCAGGGAGAAAGTTCCATAATGTGTAAACACCTCAACGAACTCATGTGGACACGGGGACCTCGGGCCTTCGCAAAATCAACGGTCTCAACGGGAACTAGACAAGCACCTAGATGAAGTCGGCCCGAAAAAAAGGAAAAAATTGACGTTATTTAGTCACGAATGGATTTAAGGATCTGATTGCATAAGATTTGATCTATGATTTGTAAGGCTGTAGTGGTCTATTGTCCCTCTCTTTTTCTCTCATCATTTCCTTCTCTGTTTTCTTGTCCTCGTTATTCCATCGCACTTAAATAAGACCTCACCCTACTTATAAGTGTAATAGAATTTCCAAGGCCTAATCAGTTACCCTACTTATAAGTGTAATAGTATTTCCAAGGCCTAATCAGTTTTTTTCTTTTTTCATAATCATTCACAAAACTTACACAACCACATAGTCAGCCATTCCATTCAATTTCATGCCAACGGTTATCAAATCCAAACCTGCTCATTCAAGTTTGATCTCCAAAAATTAATATTGCTTTAGATTTCTCAGCAGCCCCAAGTACAAGGACCCCATCAGAATTTAGTGAGAAACTGACAAAGAGCAGAGAGAATATATCGTTCAAGGTCCTACTAACCATTTACTATAATGCTTTCTTTAAAATGAGTCAATATAACATCTACTCCTATTGATTATTTTTTTTCCAACATGCTAACTTTTCCTTGAACCAAGGGTCTATCACAGTATGGATAAGGTCTGCGTACACACTACCCTCCTCAAACCCCACTTGTGGGATTACACTGGTAATATTGTTGTTGTTGAGTTAATATAGCATCTAAGTTCCTACAAGAAAAACGTCACTAAAGGTCTGATCTTTGCCTATTTTTCACCTTCAGTTTAGATAAAAGTTAAATATCAGAAAGGTTCAACATTCATAGAATAACAGAACTCCCCAACAATACAATATACCTGAAGACTGAAACTTTACTTGGTGAATAAGCAATTTCCAATTAATATAACTGAAAAATGTTTTTCAATATATGATGACTTATGATGCACTCAAGGGTGTGGCTTAGTCAGTCAATAAATGGATTTAGCACCATGAGGTCTCAGATTCAAATCAAACGCTAATTGATTTTTTCTCATCAGTTTTAGCTTTGGTGGACATAGTTACTTGGTATCTAAGTGCGAACAAGCTGACCTAGACACCATGAATTGGGTAAAACATTTCCTACCAACAACAATTACTATGCCTAAGTCGGAAATAAGTTAGGATCGGCTATATAAATCCTCACTTGTTCATTTAAGCTCGTTTCAAATCATCATCATCATACAATAATCGAAAACGGACCTTTCTTGTAGGAATGCAAGTGCAGAGTTAACATCGAGACCAGATTGGCTTAGATAGGACTGAACGTCTTGTACGAATGATGCCGCCGGTATACCTCTTCTCTCCGTCACTTCACTGGTGTATGACGAACACGCCGCCATCGCCGTCCAAAGCTACTTTATTGTGATAGATTCGGAAAAAAATTCGCTTCAGTAGTGAAGAAGAAAGAAGCATAAAATAAGAACGACGCCGTTAGATTCAGTGAATTGAACAAATTTTGACCAATGGTAATTACTCCGCACAAATATGTAATTTAGGATTATAATTTTAAATCACAAATTCTTCAAAAAAAAAAAAGTATTCCAAATCACGATTTTAAAAAAATTAAATATAAAATTTGACTTATAAGTTTATATTTTGTGAAAAATGATTCATTATTTTAAAATTTGAAACAACAATTCATTGATCCTATCATATAAAATGATTATATTGAAAAATAACTAGTTACTATTGTTTATTAGTAGATTTTTTATAAAATTATGTATATTTGAAAGTATATAATCATAGATGTTTATTTATAATAGGAACATGTAGATATGTAATTTTTTAATGTAGCACGTTAAGATTTTTGATATCTTGTTTATGAACTATGATTTGTTCATTTGGTAAGATTGTCTAAGAATTGAAGAAATTTTGATAATTATCATTTTAAAGGTAAAACGTATTTTATCAAAAGCGACTTGATACCTGGAGCTAGATTCTTATTTTATTGTTACAATAACAATATACAACTTATAATACTTACATGCTCTACATGGTCTTGTATCTTGTGATTTATTATCTGAATAATTTTCTCGTTACTTTCAATTGGAGAAACACAATAGTAAAGTAGAAATTGAATATTTATGACATCTGCAATATCAATGACGGACTTAGAATTATGAGGATTTTCACTACAATGATTCAAAAAATTGAACTTGAAGGACCAGTACTTTATGAACTTTTGTTTGCTAAGCTCTAAACCCATTGCGAGCTCCTTAGTGTGTTCTTTTTTTCTTTTTTTTTGGTTTTCCAGCTGATGTTCGGTATCCACATTGGAGCCTGACTAAATCCAAATTTGTGCCAGAAAATTCTACATTGGAGGTAAAGGGCTCCTTAGTTTGAAAATGAAGTCAAAATTTCGGGTGTGTTTAGTATGAAGGAAAATGTTTTCCAATTTTCTCATGTTTGGTTGAGTAAAATGTTTTCGAAAATGTTTTTCCAAATTAACTCATTTTCCTCAAATTTAAGGAAAATGATTTCCCTTCAAAAATTAAGGAAAAATTTTTCCAAAACTTTCCTCCAACTTCAAATTACAATTTCTTTGTTGAAAAAATAAATTTAAAGCTTAGTTTTTAAAAATATTTTTCAACTTCAATTATTTTATTTTTTTACCCCACTCTCACCCCGACGCCCCCCTACCCCCCCCCCCACCCCAAAAAAAAATAAAATTAAAGTTTGTTTTTTAAAAAATATTTCCAATTTCCAATTTTTATTTTCACCCCACCC
>NC_064287.1:61361852-61381612 GCF_019186545.1 Solanum stenotomum
AAAAAAATTAAGTTTATTTTTTAAAAATATTTTTTTTTTCAATTCAAAAATTATTTCCTACTCTCTAGTAAAAATAAAAGATATTTTCTCAAAAATATTATTCATTCATAAAATCAAACACTAAAAAATCTTTTTCGGAAAATATTTTCTACTCACCAACCAAACATGAGAAAAATAAATAAAAAATGTACATTTTTCATGAAAAACATTTTCCTTCATATCAAACACACCCTTCATAAGAACTGATTTCATCGCAATACTTATACCATAGCCTCTGCTTTGAAGTAGTTGTTGTTCAAGTGGGATATATAGGTACGTAATCCCACAATAGGAGATTTGTGATCACAATCGTGTCATGATTTAGACGAAATATCACGTAAGATGGAAGTAATGGACTCGTGGAAATGTTTAGCTACTTCGCTTGGGATATCAAAGGCCGAGCGGAGTAGTAGTAGTCCTTTCGAGGTCACCGAAATAATATTGGCTAAATCAAAAGGATTTAACGTAGCCTTAGGGGTCGTTTGGTGTGAGGGATAAGAATATATAGTCGTGGGATAAAAAAATAGTCCTGGGATAAAAGTTTGGTGTCTTGTTTGGTTGAACTTATCCCACCATTTATACCATAGTGATGAGATAAGTTGTCCCATATACAGGGTGGGATAAGCAGAGGCGTATCTAGAGGGGGTGTCGTGGGTTCACGTGAACCCATGCTCCCCTCTCTAGATCATATATAGTAGTGTTATATTTTTTAAAAAATATTTAAATATAGATGTGTGAATCCATATTCAAAGTATCATATAAAAATGCGATGATTATTGGGTGCACTTCTCTAAGTGAGAGATAGAAATTTAAATCTTGTATCTATCTTGTTTCTTTGAGTAACACTTTTCCAAGTGGTTATCAGTTATACTTTTGTCGTTTCAACTAATTTTTCTTTTGTTTTTTTTCCTTTATCTTTCAAAATTTTCAAGTGTGTTACATTGAGAATTCCTAAAAAATTTAGCATTGTAAATTTTTTATATAATTAAATCAAATGTGTATATTAAAATTTAAAACTAGTAGTATTATATATTTTGGATCTATAATTTTTAAACTTTAATGATTCATATTACAAACTAAAAGTCAAATCGATCAAATTTATATTAGAGATAAATTTTTTCGTAATCGTACACCCATCTAACCGAGATCCTGGATACGCCTCTGGGGATAAGTTATCCCAGAATAACTAACCCCAGGATAATTAATTATGAGATAACTAGTTCTCAACCAAACGACCCCTTAGTGTCATGATTGTAAGTAGGTAGGCTAAGATAGCAAACAGAGAGACAATAAGATGATTGACGATGGTGTTGGGCCAAGTTTGGAGATTGGGCTAATTCAAATGGGAAAGGAAGCCCACTCAGTTGGGAGGGATAACTATGGGGAAATATTCTGGAAAAATTACTTAAATACACACCACTTTTTTATCTATTCTCAATATTTCCCTACTCTTTTACTAAAATACAAAAATTCCTTATAATTCAACTTAACCGGATACTTTATTAGTTTAAGTATCCGCCTGTTATTAATTAAGGTATCCGCCCGTTAATTAAGTATCTGTGCTGCTAACAACTTAATAATTTAAGTATCCGCCCGTTATTAATTAAAGTATCCGCGCTGCTATATTAAGTATCCACACTGCTATATTATGTATCCGAAAAACACTAAAAAAGGGATTTTCGGTAATTAATGAAAGAGTAGGGAAAGGAAGTAATTTCTTTCTTATACTATGTCATTTGCCTAATTTTTACAAATATTCTTGTACATTGAGAAGTCATTTGATGTGCGGTTTAAGATATAATTATCTCGACATAAAATATATGATTAATTATTTTAGGATAAATTATATAATTTATACCTACTTCACTATCATATATATTATTATTACCTACACTTTCAAAATATTACGTATTTTACCACTAATTAAGAGTTTCCTACATATCTTACCCTTAGATACATGTATTTTGCCACCAGATACACGAAAATAGGGAGAGAGACGAGCAAGATTGGAAAGGGAGTCGAGCGAGATTTGTATGTATCACAGATACAAATGAATCACACTGGATAATAGGAGAATGCGCGAGCGAGATGAGAGAGAGGCGAATGAGATTTTCTATGTATACTAGATACATATGATCCACTTGGATACCATGTATCTTGAACAAATTACAACTAAATTTGACCCCATTTATCTGAGATACATGTACTAGGATGTGTCTGGAGGCACCAAAATCTGGTAAAATACGTAATATTGCAAACTAGAGTGTGTCTAAGTAATTAGCTACTAACCTAATGAGATTTATTAAGTAGGTATTAAATAGTTATTAAATTATCTGTCCTACCATTAATACCATAATGATAGAATAAGTTATCATGACGAAATAACTATTCATACATAACTTTTCATATTTGATCAAACAAAAGGAATATTTTGTGTTAGGTTTGGAAGCATAGGTAATGATGATCAAATTAAAATAATGAAGGACTCCATTTTCGAAGTATTTTGAGATCTAGATTTTTAGAAACTGTAGACCATGTTAATTAAATTAGAATACATATAAATTATGAAGATGTACTCCTACTATTATGAAATCACCTACTACACTCAAATAATTGAGGCTAGAGTGGTGGCCAAAGAATACACACAAGAGTATTGAGTCGAACTCCTTTTCTTACAATCAAGTGGCTTAAGGACCCCCTTCAGAGATAAGAGAAAGATTTACCCCAACTTGACGAATCACATACAAAATGTGAGTCTTGAGTTGTGAATAGATATTTTATCTTTTTTCACAAGTTATCCTCGCCTTGGTATTAAATATATATTTTTTATTATTTTCCACCCGTTATTCGAAGCCCACATTGGAACTCCGACTAAATTCGGATCGTGCTCTGCAGGGCCCATTCGGGGGTGGCACTCCCTACAGGATTTTCTACATACCCAGGGCTCGAATCCGGTATTAAATATATATATACTTGTAGTAGTTAGAGTTAAGATTTCAAAACATGATTAATAAGATTACTTTGATAAAATACATATTTAATTAAAAATATTTAAAATGGGCGTCAAGTTGACATGGATTAAGTAATACGAAACGTTGGACAGTTTAATAAGATTACTTCTGAGGTGCTATATAGATGGTCCAATTGCTTTTTTTGTATGATTGTGNCGGTATTAAATATATATATACTTGTAGTAGTTAGAGTTAAGATTTCAAAACATGATTAATAAGATTACTTTGATAAAATACATATTTAATTAAAAATATTTAAAATGGGCGTCAAGTTGACATGGATTAAGTAATACGAAAAGTTGGACAATCATCTAAATGTTTATATGATTTTTTAAATATATTTTAAATTATTTATTATTGTAATTTATAGTAATGTTTACTTAGTTTTTAAATAATATATATTAATTACTACCTTTTGAATTTTCAATTAACGTGGCATAGATAGAATTTCGAGAGTCAACCAATTTTATATGTATTTAAGAATATTTCAAGTTTTTAATTTTGAGATTTATAGTACTTTTACATACAAGTAAAAGAAGAAACTACTTGTCATTTTTAGTATATATAGAGAATTTTTTTTCTTCATATTTTATCCTTAATATTGATTATGTATCCTCAAATCATTTTCTGGATATCTAAAAATACTACACATCAATTAAAATAAAGATTGTGATAAATTTGATATTAATTATTATTTTTTAAGAAATATACAAAAATCTAATGTAAACGAGTAAATAATGAACTCTGAAAAGTAATTTGTTTTTCTTCTTCTCTTGCTTTAATGTACCATCAATTTTTTTGGGTCCTAAAGAGACGTTAAAAAAAATAATGAAACTTTATTTAAAATGAAAGGTGTTCAAAATCTCAACGATTGAAATTCTTCTATAGATGGTCCAACTGCTTTTTTTGTATGATTGTGACAATTTAAGCTCATGTCACATTGTCACATATTTGTTTTTTGAGCTATGTCATAATTAAATTAAAAAAAGAAATTTTCAAGAATCAAAGCGAATATTAATGTGTGTCATAAGTTTGAATTGTAACAAATATATGATATTAGTATTTGACACGAGGGGAATATATGTGATACATCTAACACAGGATGAATTAAAAAAAATATCGATAAATTTTAATTTTTAGCTAAACTTAAAAGCTTTTAAGATTGAGTGAGACAATAATTGACCTTTCAATTATTTTGTTTAGCACATGAAAAAGTAATGATATATACATTGTAATTATTTTTAGTTTATAAACATTGAAATGCTCTCTTAAGAAAGTAGTTTTCACCGATATCTAGCATCTTATTCCCTTTTTAAAATTATTTTCAAAAGAGTATTTAAATTTTCACCAAGGATAACAATAATTTAATATAATAAGATGATTCCTTACTCATAATATAGTGTTTTAATTTTACTTTGGATATTGTGATAAACTATATGAGCTATCGAAAAAAAAGTTACGAAAGATACTTATTAGACTAAGAAATCAACAAGTAATAAAATGTTATTTTACTATTCATCCATACTAGTAATCATAGTAGAGGCGGATTCACGTGATGGGTTAAGGGTGCAGTCGTGCATCCATAATTTCAAAAAAAAAATCGATAAATATGTATATTATACTTTTAAGAACCATTATATTATTTAAATGAATTCTCACACATATTAAGTGGGTTAGGTCACTTGATTAGCATGCAACTTAAGCTCATGAGCGTTGCTGCAAAACATGACCAACCTAAAAGTGGTCTCCAAATCAACTTCATCCAACTGTGACATTTAATTTAGCGAAAAGGGTCTGATATACCCTTTAACTTTATCATTTAGAGTTGATATATCTCTCATTACGAAAGTAACTCATATTTACTCTTACCGTATACAAATGACTCACATATACTCTTACCGTTACAAAAGGAGCTCACATATACCCTTCATCTAAAGGAAGTGAAAAAATTAGTTTTAATTTTTTTTTAAAAAAAAAATTCAAAAAATTCATGTAGGGGTATATATGTGATCCTTCTAACAAAGTTTAAGGTATATTTGATATTTTTCATACAAAAAATATTTTTTGACTTTTTTGACTATCATTGTTCGAGTTTGTTATTCTTTTTTTTTCTTTCATTCTTTAGTGTAAAGAAAAAAAATTTAACAAATTTTTTACGGCAATATTGTAATTTAGTTTTTGTATTTGTAAAGATAAAATAAAAATCTAAAATAAATTTTACAAGAAAATTAGTGAAACTAAATAAAACAAATTTAAATTAGTCGTTGAAACAAAAAAAGTAAAAAAAAAAATGTGTCTGGAGGATCAAATATACCCCATATGGATTATATTTATTTCAAAAAAATAATTTAAAAAATTAAATTAAAATTAATTTTTTCACTTCTGTTGGGAAAAAAAGGTATATGCGAGTCATTTGTATAACAATAGGGGTATATATGAGCCACTTTTATAACGATAGATATATCAACTCAAAATGACAAAGTTGAGAAGTATATCAGACCATTTTCCTACAAAGACAAGTAGGTGTGGAATTAGAAACTTAACAAATAATGAATCGATTCATCCACTCTCTCCATATAAATGACAAGTTTTGAGTTATTGTAAGATATGATTTTTTAAGAAAAGACAAATAGTAGAATATTAATTTTCTATTCTATTTGCAATATTAATTACTGACTCATCAAATTATTTTTTCGATATCAAATCATAATTGTATTCATATCTATCATTATTTAGTAAGGGATACAAAAATTACATTGTGGAAAGTATAAGTCAACGGAGAGAGTACTTGTCGATTTTAGCATTACTAAGAGAAATATTTTTTTTCATATTTTACACTTAATATTAATTACGTATTTCTCAAGATATGAACTACACATCAATTAATATGTTTGAAATTCTTGTGAGGTGCTATAGATCTAGTGGTCCAATTGTCTTTTATTAATCAAGATGTGAACTACACATCATATAAATGTTTGAAATTCTTGTGAGGTGCTATAATCTACTGGTCCAATTGTCTTTTATTAATCAATTGACCTATATAACCAAAAAAAGAGTGTATATAGCACGTGGATAATTAAGATATAATAATTGATGATAATTTAGGTAGTAAAATTTCACCTTTTTAGAGAAACAACATAATTCTAAATATTAAAAAAAAAATACATTAACAAGATAATATCAGCATATCGATGAAATGTTTACATGAAACAGCAAAATTATTCATACAATGTCTAATACTTATTCCACAAGTACACTCAAAATAGCAGTACAACAGAGAATTGATCATCAGGCTTGAAAGAAAATATAGAGAAAGCACATAGAATAATCTATCTAGTGATATGCGCGATAAAATAATCTAACTCCATTTGAGAAGCACCCCCTTTCTCTGTAGACTTCCTCACGGCTTCTCCGAATTCTTTTGCTCTTTTCCTAATCTCATCTCCTTCTTCTGATGCCATTAACTTCCTCACGACATTATCAATGGTGGATGCAGTGACCACCTCATCGCGTTTCTTGTCCCATTCCCTAATGACTAGGCCTATTTTCAACATTTCTGTTAATAAAAAACCATTTTTTGGGTGGTCAGAATGTGTGGGCCAAGCAATTATTGGGACTCCCATAGTAATGGTCTCTACACAAGAAGCCCAATCACACGCACACAAGAACCCACCAATGGATGAATGAGCCAAGATCTCTGTTTGTGGTGCCCAATCTCTAACCAGTAATCCAACCTCGTTTACTCTTTCCTCAAACCCTGCATGAAACTCAAATTTTCTATTGAGGTCTCCACCGAGATAGATATCTCCATTATCAGGATCATTCATCAACCATATGAACTTTTGTTTGCTAAGCTCTAAACCCATTGCGAGCTCCTTAATTTGTTCATCAGAAAATGAAGTCAACATATCATAAGATACGTAAAGAACTGATTTTGGAGGTTGTTTGTCCAACCAATCCAAACAGGGGAATCCGTTTTTTTCTTTCTTAGTAGGCCGGAGAACCGGTCCTATTGCCCATTGCTTCTTGTCTTGTCCAATTCCAAGCAACTCAATAAAAGCANGTCTCCACCGAGATAGATATCTCCATTATCAGGATCATTCATCAACCATATGAACTTTTGTTTGCTAAGCTCTAAACCCATTGCGAGCTCCTTAATTTGTTCATCAGAAAATGAAGTCAACATATCATAAGATACGTAAAGAACTGATTTTGGAGGTTGTTTGTCCAACCAATCCAAACAGGGGAATCCGTTTTTTTCTTTCTTAGTAGGCCGAAGAACCGGTCCTATTGCCCATTGCTTCTTGTCTTGTCCAATTCCAAGCAAGTCAATAAAAGCATTAGTACCTTCCATTACTTTGCTTGTATTATGAATATCGCCCGCAGAACTATTCCCTATATACTGAACTTGAAAAGATGATATCCGCATGATTTCTTCGCAATACCATCCTTGAGAGGATGGTAACTTTTGAAGTAGTTGTTGTTCAATCGGAATAGGCAATCCCACATGAGGAAATATGTGATCACAATACATACCAAAGGCTGAAATCACAGGGTTAAAGATGTAGGACTCTGCATTATCGAAAGATGAAATATCCTGAACATTATAAGACATTAAACAATCATAAATCATGACAATTCGTCTTGATTTAGACGAAATATCACGTAAAAAGGAAGTAATGGACTGGCGGAGATGCATGGTAACATTCCAGAATAAGTGGAAATGTTTAGGTACTTCACTGGGGATATCAGGGTCGAGTGGAGTAGGAGTCATTTGGAGGTCATGAAAATGAATATTGGCTAAATCAGAAGGATTTAATGCGGTGGCACGAGTCTTAGTGTCGTGATTGTAAGTAGGTAGGCTAAGATAATGAACAGAGAGACCATAAGAAGAGATTAGGCAAGCAAATTGGAGAAAAGGGTCAAGATGACTTTGAGTTTGAAATGGAACCATAACTACAACAACTTCATCACCTAATTGTTTCTTCAAGTTTGCAATATTCTGAGTGTTATCCATTGAAAAGACACTGTTGTTTTTTTTGGATATGGAAATGTTTGATAAGAGAGAGTATTGGATGAGGGTGGAGAATGAGAGTGAGAAGTTAAAAGGAGTTATTAAGTAGGTATTTGGCCAAGAACCCAAAAATTATTTCACTCTATTTAAGTGATTTTATTTTATTTTTTAAATTTCTAAAAACTAGCAAAATAATTTAACTTTTACAACTCTATTTTTATAATACAAAATGTCAGTACCAGTACTATTGAACATTGAAAGCAACCACATGGAGTCAGGTCTCTGTCTCGCATAACATTGCAAATAAACCACAATATTTTACTATTGAAAGAAGCAAAATCAATAATCGTAATACTAGCTATTAAGAATAATTCTCTCTATTTCATATTAAGTAAAAATTGTGAGACAATGCACATCTATTAAGAAAAATATTTAAGGTCATAATTTAAAGAAAATTTTAGATAAATCCTACGGTGTTGAGAGCTAATTACATTATATTCATGTTCTTTTTCAAATTACAAAAAATTCCTTAATTTCAATGGAATCCGGGTATATCCCAAAACGTCCTGGTAACATCGTGTCTCGGTTTCGGATACATCTCTCAACATCCCGATACATCGCGTAAAGTAATATTTCTGAGAATAGAGATGTTTTGTAATTTTTTCAAATAGGTTTAGAGAATATGGTAAAATAAATTGTATATTTAGATAATTTTTCTTAATTTAAACAATATTTTTCACTATTGTCCTTCGTGAAATTATAAATATAACTTTTTAAATAGTGCCAATTTATTTTTTAGAAGATATAAAACTTTATTAAAGCAAAGGCATTTATACGAAAAAACATCTATCTTAAACTTTAGTATTTCCTATCTCATAACATCACTAATAAACCACTTTTTTTTTTATGATTGGAAGAAGCAAATCAATCATGCCGGTTGGCGCATTTATTTGGTTGGTGGAAGTACTTAAAACGTTTTCCTGTTTGATTGATGGGTAAAATAAATAAAATAGTGTTTTAAAATAATAAAAAACTGGACTAATATTTCAAAATAGGAAAAAATGTGCTGAATACACAACTTATTTTATTGTATTCTCTAAACTTCACTCTCTCTCTTCTATTCTCGAATATATCACTCTTACGCAATGTATCGAGACGGGTGTGTTTCGTATCAACAAATGTATTGGTGGTATGCGAAGTATCAGGAGTTGAGTGATGTATCGGGACAAATATGTCTTGTATCAACAAATGTAATGTATCAGAAAGTTAAGTGATGTATCCGAAATCCTTAAATTTTAAGAGATTTTGTAATTTGAAAAAGAGTAAACATATGACGTAATTAACTCTTAACACTATGAGATTTGTGTAATTTTTACTTTATAGTAAAAGTTGGATGGTTCTTCTTCCCCCTCCCCGAAGGATCAATAGAGTTTCTACTTATCCTATAATGTTGACAAAAGTCTTCAACCACTTGAGCAAGCCTCATTTGTCAAAAATTTCCCTATTACTTGAGTTGAAAACACTATTTCTTTTAATATGTTGAACAACTATATTAAGAAAAAAAATTAAAACTATTTTTGTAATTTTAAAAATATAATGTAGCTTTATAAAATTATCTTACCCATGTTTTAATCTCTCTTTTATTTAGATGCTATAAAATTGGGCCATTAAAATTTGTGCCAGTCACATTGTGTTCAACCCATATGGCTGCAAATATTATGTAAACAAAAACAACTATATAATGTATCGATATTGTATAAATAATATATAATAATATTTTGATAGTATATCATTATGTATCAGAGACGTATATACAATAAAACATACATTACAAACCTATGTCTCTTCATTTCAAATTTTCTCTAAACAATCTCAAAGTATAAATATAAGAAAAATGACAGAAATCCCACTTTTAAGTTCTCTTATTACCATTATCCCCTATTAGTTTTATAAATCCCCAAAATCTCTCATTTTTGCGCATCAGATTAATGTATCAGCGCATCAGATTAATGTATCTCGCATNTTAGATGCTATAAAATTGGGCCATTAAAATTTGTGCCAGTCACATTGTGTTCAACCCATATGGCTGCAAATATTATGTAAACAAAAACAACTATATAATGTATCGATATTATATAAATAATATATAACAATATTTTGATAGTATATAATTATGTATCAGAGATGTATATACAATAAAACTTACATTACAAACCTATGTTTCTTCATTTCAAAATTTCTCTAAACAGTCCCAAAATATAAATATAAACTCCTCTCAATGTTTCGAGTACATTAATTTTTGTCTAATTTTCTCAAGATAATAATAGATAACCAATGACTTTCTTAGGCCCATAATAAATGGGCCGTATCTAGGCCCAATGTATGAAGAAGTAAAACCCTAATTCCAGTCTCTGGTAGTATATGTACGGCTCCAATGCTTAAAACTCAACTCAGTTCTTTTCTTCTTCTTCCTCCTCCTTGTTATCTTTATCTTTTTTAATTTCTGATTTTTATCTGAATTATTGTTTTGCCTTTGAATTAAAACTGTTGAAATAATTAAGGATATGGTTTTATTTCTCTGCATTTTTATGCAAAAAAATAGAGGCAGAAATTTATTGCAGGAAAGTTGAGTCGCTTCACCCGTATTGATTATTACTAGGTGCAGTGAATTTACATCCTGCTATATCTTCCATATTTTTTTTGGAAATTATATTAATTTTTTGTTTGGGGTTTTTTCCTATGATGGCATGAAATCTTTGAGACCTGAATTCTCTATTTTGATGACAACTACAAGCAATTTTTCTGAGGATTTTACCCCCATTGTTTTTTATTTTTACTAAAAAAAATGATTTGAGTGATTGATAAAAATTACACGAAGTCTGTTTATGTTGAAAATAAACAGGAGCTTAGTGTATCGATTTTATTTTTGAGATGATGATCGCACTGGGCTCTGAGCAGTTTATTAAAACTGTTTATAGTGATGCACAATTGCTGCCTAGAAAGCTATATCTGATCACTATTTTTTTTTTTTTTATAGAAAATTAGGTTTAGTAGGCGTTTGGACATGTCATATGAAAGTTTTTACATAAATGAAATCCTTGAGATGTCTAGATTTAGGATTTTTCGAATATAAAATTGACCTAGTGAAAATAATTTATTTCATATAATAAGTATTCTTATACATTTCTATTTATTTTGACCGATAAACGACTCAAAATTCTAGTTTTACATGTTGTTATCAACTTTATATCATCATATAAACGGGAGCGCTGGCTGCGAATGCTATCCGAAAGTGGACAATGGCATATCCAAGTATGAACTGGAATTGCGTTAAATTAGATTCTGCCACACTATCATACAATGTCTATACTAATTCCACAAGCATACTTACAATAGCTCGAGATTATTATCACTTTGCCAGTCGAATAGTTCGTGACACTATGGTGTTAAAAATTAGCTCTAGTACACAGTAGATTCAAAAATCAACAGCTCATGATGATTCAATACCCGTATTAGTCGTATAATAGACGTTCCCCAGCATTCTTTTACCAGATTGCAATGAATATAACTGATGTTAAACTATCTAACACTCATTGAATCACTTTGGGGCATTGGTAGTTGAAGGATAATTAGGAAAAAACATCTTTCTGATTCTCTGATATACTGGACTTGACCATTCATAAGCTGTAGGATTCTTCGACACATGCTTAGCCCTAGACCTTGTTGAGTTACCCACTGACTATTATGGAACATATCTTGAATCAATTCATGAGGAAGACCTTCACCAGGACAAACAATCCTTTTCCCACAAAACACACAAAAACTACAAGTTAAAAAAACATTTTATGGTGGAAGAATGTTGATATAGCTCATGTACTGGAAAAGTAAAAGTTACCTGAACTCAATATGTACCATAGTTACTCCATCTGAAATTTGATTTATACTTGGTTGAAGATGGACTTCTACCCACCCTTGTTGGGATGGTGTGTAGCTTGCCATAATCTGCAAGAAATCAGCAAAAACCTGTTGAATTCTCACTTGATCTCCATAGACCCTCAATGTCTTGATTTCATCTGGAATATCCCGGATAAGTTGCACACCTCTTTCCCTCAATAATAACATAACTTGGCTAACAACAGCATCTATCACACTCGCAAGAAAAAATTCTCCTTTCTCAAGCTCCAGTGAACTGTTACAAGTTTAATGGTTAAATCATCTTCGCAACAAACATTACAAATTGAAGCAAAGGAAAAATATAAAACACTTCTATATGGAATTACCCATCCTCAATATTGTCCAGATCAATATCCCTTATGATCTTAGACATTTGTCTCTCACAAGCAGCACTTGTTTCCAGAAACTGCTTCTGGTTTTCGGTCAATTCTGTGGCCTCTAGTAATGAATTTGTAAAGCGTATACCATTTAGAGGATTCTTTATTTCCCGACAAATGTAAGCCAACTCTTTCATCCGAAAGTTACTAGTCTTTTCCTGTTGTCTCTGCATTAGAGTTTTCTGCAATTCAGGACTTGCAATCTGCAAGAAACAAAAGGCCCCAATAATTTGGCCATCCACATTGACTCTCTTGTTTGCAGTCAAAAGAGCTTGAACAAATTTTCCATTTCGGTCAGAAAAGGAAAAAGGGAACTTGTCTATCTCCTGGCCTCCAATTGCCTTATGCAACATGATCATGAATTTTGTCATGGCGTCTGGGCCCTTGAGCCGGCAGAAAGTGCCAAAAATCTCACCAACCAACATTTTCCCAATGATTTCTTCTTTGTTCCAACCACTAAGTTTTTCCATCGCAGTGTTCCACTCAAAGCAACAAGTGTTCTCATCTGATACAAAAATGGGCGGGATCAGAGGATTAGGGCTGTGCATAATGGCCTTGTAATCACCTTGTATGCGAACAAATTTGTCCAGTACTACTTTTTGGGCGGTAATATCCTGGCCAATGAAGCAGACACCAACAATGTTATTTGTGTAGTCTTTGCTAGAGCAAGCATTAACCACCACAAAAACAGTCTTCTTCAGTTGCTCAGCTCCAAATGTCCTCAACTTTATTTCTATGTTCTTATCGTCTTCACCTGTGATTGGTTTAGCAACAATATTAGGTTTATCTCCACTTTCATTTTCTGTAGGTGGCTGGGACACAAAGAGGGTGGATACCAATCAGTTTCAATTACAATGTGCAATATACTCAAGCTACATAAGCGCTAAAGAGACAATGTTGATACCCACTGTCGGGATTAGCCTGAATCTGATATTAAATGCAACTTCATTTTATACACCCATGGCTCTGAAATCACCTAGAGTTGATCAACATTGAAACTGACCTCCCAACATAACTCATCTCATGATTAAATCAGAAAGCTTTGACACAAGTTGTTACATGCTAAATGATCAATAAAAGATCTTGATTACTTCTCATGTTTCCATTTCAGGTGGTTTATGACATGGTACGGTTTCTGGGCTAGCTTATCACAATCTAATCAACACTTCATATGTGCTAACGTCTAACTTCTAAGTGCATAGTGACAATCCACACTACTAACATAATAGCACTAATTAGTGGAAATTTTTGCAAAGAGTATGGGAGGCGATGTATAGGATTATTTTGAAACCAAAAAACAAAAAAAATAGGAGAGGAGTGAACAGTTAGGTAAAATATTAAATATTTCTGTCAGACCAGGGTAAACACATGTTTATGGATATCATAAATTAGTCAATTCTTATCAGAAGCAGTATATAAATCTTTATGAACCTGCAACCTCTAGTTTACGCAGGGATATGGATGATATACGTTTAATGTATTAAAAGTGCCAATGTCTAAACATGAACGTAAAAAGAACACATCTTGCTAAGAGCTTCTTATCCGTAAAACCAAACATGCAACCCCTCCCATTCGCACATCCTCTTTCCTATAAACGAAAGACTAAATCTCATGATTTCATTTACTTTTAATGGATGGAAACATATAAGCAACCATCATTTTGTTGCATGATGCCAGGAGGAATAAGTAGTGATCACTAGAACCCGTGATGTCTTTGCCACTAAAATTTTAAAAACAAAGAAGAGCAGACGAGAATTATCGCTCAATACAGCCTAAGGAAACTCCATAGATAATGAAATGCACTTATTGGAATGAAAGAAATGTAAAGCAGATTGGTATAACCTCTTAAAGCATTGCGGAGAAGGTTCTCAACAGTTCTCTGTGATTCTTCATGGACAAGATCATGAACCAACGACTTCCCTATTGCTTCTTCAACTGACAACTCTGTCAACTCGGCAACTTTAGCATTCCATCCATTTATGCGACCTTCAACATCAACGGCAAATATGGGTGCTGTAGCAGTCTCTACCAATCTAACCATTTCTCTGGCAACAGATCTCAGTTCATCCATCCCTTGCAACCCCTCTTCCCGAAGCTGAACATGCACAATAGCCTTTGAATTACTTGCCTCAGCATCCTTGAATGAATCACGTAGAATAAGCTGCAAAGAGTGAATTGCATCCATTTCTGCATTCTCCCATGGTAAACTGCGGCTCTTAACAACTTCCAAAAATGCATTAAAGGAAGAACGTGGATGCATTTTCTGCCAATCATCTTTGTCTTCTGGATGATGCTTTGCACCACCCCACTTTATCTCGCTCGCAGTGTGCGAACGGAACCAAAAAAGGAAATATTTTGAAGTTACATAAGCAACAGCCATCCCACAAACAGCAGCACCAAGAGAAGCTGCCTCAGGATACCCTGCATCAGCCAAACTATCAGTACTTAGGCCTGTTGAGTCCACATGACAAGTTAATAGCCACTCCACAATGCCCTTTATTTGGGCTTCAGTAGGTGTAATTCCCAAAGGATAGTATCTCCCCTGGTAGTACAAAGCGGCCCCATCACATTTCACAAGGTCGACAATACTTGGGTTCTGAGTAACAATCCCCGTAGGTGAGTCTCGGAGAAGCATGTCACATAACAGTGTCTGTGTCCTCAAAACACGCTTTTCAGCCAACTGCGATGCCAATTGTAATTCCATGTTTAGTTGGAGCCCGAATGCCTGCATAAGGAATTCACAGGCATAACGAAGGGGGTAAGGAATGAATCGAGTTGAACTGTGGTGCCCAACAACCAACCCCCATAATCTCATTGCATTTCGGCCTCCAGCAACTTCATCATCATTTGCATTTATAACAACAGCCAGTGTTAACGACGCAACATTTCCCATATTGACCATATACTGAAGGTGACAACCATGAGGAGCCCTAAGTGTTGAGCCAACTAAACATAAAGGCTGCTTGAGTAATTCATCCTGAATAACCCTCACAGGTGTGGCAGTACAATCCACAATCATTCTAACCCTATTCTGCTTAAACAAGAATCTTGATGCTTGTGGAATATCAGTAGCTGGATAATGCAAACCAATATAAGGTTCCAAATCCGATCTTCTACTCTCCGCCACTACCTCCCCATGTTCATCATCATGAAACTTATACACCATAACCCGATCATACCCTGTAAGCTCCCTCACACTCTTAACAACAGTATCACACAAAAGATCAATATCCCCACCAGGTAACGATTGCAAAAGCGAAATAGCTCTCACAGCAAGTTTCTGCGATTGCACAGCTCCAGCAATAGACAATGCAGGGTCTTCTGTTCTAGCTGGCTCTAAATCAATCACAATCCCCACATCAATCCTATGCAATATCGCATAAAAGGGTTTCCCAGAATTCTTCGAATGAACCCAAATCGGATTCAACAACGTAATTTCACGTGCCCCAAAAGCACCTTCAAGCAAACCAGAACTCGAAGAACTAAAAAGGGTCCTCACATCAGTTCCAATCTTGAGAATTTCAGTCTTCTCAAGACTTGGAACTGATTGCGGCATTATATCAAGCATCTCACATGCATTTTCACTGTAAGCAATAACACAAAAACTCAACTCATCAACAGCTATCGTACAGCCAAAAGGCTGAATATGACCCCCTCTTTGCATTTTATTCAAATAAGCAGTAATTTGATGCTCTGTTACAGATTCTGTAGTATTTCTAACAGATTGTGAATAATCAAAAGACTCTCCAGATTGTTCAAATGCAGCATGTAGCCTAGCATCAGTTGTATATTGTGCTACTGCTTTGCTTAATGCATTATTACTTGTACCTGAAAATTGAGATTGATTTTTTGGCTGATGATTACGACCATATTTTCCTCTACTTCCACTTCCAGATGCCATTTTTGAATCACTCAACAACAAGAACAAGATTACTGCATATTTGCAGAACAACAAGAAGTTTTTTTTTCTTTTTCCTAATAGTGAAGGAAAAAGGAGAGAGAAGCAAGACAAATATATAAAAATAGAATATGTACAAATAATATACTTTTAATAGATGTTTAGAGGTTAACAACTAGAATTGGTATACCAAAAAAAAAATTAAAAAAAATAGTTGTTGCTATCTTGAAGATAGAAGGTTCAGACTCGTTTGGTACGTGGGATAAAGAACTCGTTCAAGTGAATTCTAGATTTGAAGGTTGTGAATTTGTATAATAATCTCAAATTGATACAGTTGAATTTCTCTATAAAGATGTTGTTCGAATATTTTTTTGATTGTTATAGCAAGATGTTATTATAAAGAATATATAATAAAACGTAATATGAAAGTCGATTTAGAAAGAAAAAAACTTGATTGTTAAAAGTTACTATTATAAAGATTTGGTTGTATTAAAATTGTAACTGAATTCACGAGTAAATATTTATAGATACTTTGTGAATTTTTTTAATTATGTATAGAGGATTATGAAAAAGTTACTGAATTTATCCGAACCCAAGCAATAGGGGAGATCCTTGATTGAGTCTAAGAGTATTATACACCAACAATACAAAACCCTTTTGAATTATTAAATTAAAATTAAAGTGACTTACTATCACATGTATATTACTTATAAATAACTATTCATAATAAGCTCAATTGGATAACCCAAAAAGTTAAGCTAATTATAAATATTTTCGAAACTTCGGCTAATTCGCAGTTGTCATAACCTCGGCTGCATCAGGGAATGTAAATCGCACTAGACAAGTTCGACTCAGAAACTATAACCTTTGGTCTTCGGGTGTAGGGGAGGCTCAACGTATTTGGGGACCTAAAACGAAATTTCAATTTGAGGCCTAAAATATAAACAAACTTCATATACACATTTATTCAAATTTATTTCTATAAGTAATAAGTTGACAAATATTGAATAAAGATAAGAGTTAGAACCATAAAATCTCATGAAGTTGATGACTTGGTATACCCCATTTTAATATGCTTGTTGTATTGCTTGAAGCTAAATTTTGTTTTTTTTTTAAAAGAATTTGTAATTCACTTTGTTCAACACTTTTCATTATTAATTCTTATTTTTAACAAAGTACAAAAAATGTTAAAGTGGGTAAAATAATATATTTTTAAAATATTATACTTTTAATCATAAATAATCAATTTTTTTCTATAAAATTTTTAACACATAATTTATTCTTGATAAAAATTTGGGCGCCTAAGGCATAAGCCTTATTTTACACAGCATATAGCCGCTCCTGTTTGGATGAGCACTTTGTGCATCACACATGGGATGTAAACTGCACTAGACAAACCCTATGCGACAAACTCGACTCAGAAGAATTGAGGGGGGATCGATCCTGGATCATCTGTGTGGACGACCCCCTCCAAACTAACTGAGTCATTTCGAAGAACTATTATTATTATAAATTATTATTATTATAAAGATAAAATTATATTGATTGTGAAAAAAAAATGCTACACTTTAATGGAATAGTTGGTTAGGTATATTTGGTGACTCTATTGAATTAAAGAATGGCAAAAAGGTGTAAAGCAAGCAAAAAGTAGTTTTTGTTTGTTTGATTCCTATGGTTTTATTATTATTTAAATAAAAAAGTTATCCCTAATATTGATATTAAAGTAATAAATGCAATATATATGTATATCATTTAATTTAAATTAAATATTATATATCTTTACTTTAATCTTCAATTATCAATAAATATCGAGTGCGAATAAATATACCTCTTAATGATATTGCAAGATTTTTCTTTACCATTTATCACAAAGTAGAACTATTTGCAATAAATACAATGAAAAAAACAACACTATCTAATACAAACAAATAAATTAGGCCCAAAAAAAAAAACATAACAAAAGTTGAACAAAAACTCAGAAAAGAAACCTGATAATTTGGACTCATTCATGAACCTTTTCTTCCTTTAACTTTTCTTTTTCCCCCTTTTTATGCATAAATTTGATATCAAAAAATATTATCTAGATTTTGTCTATTGTGTTGTTTTCATGAGTTGGAAATATTTGTGGTTGTGATGAATTGACTGTTTGTTTGGTAATAAAAGCAAATCATTTCATTGGCTGCATTTGCAGATTGACCATATGCAAAGATACGAAGAGTTACCCCCTTGTCATTTAAACATATTATAAAGTATTTATATTACATATTTTTTATTCAAATTTTAAATTTACTTTTTTTATAGCAAGCGTTTCAACACAACAATAATAACATACTCGGTAAAATCTCATTAAGTAGAATTTTAGAATATAGGGAGGATGAAGTGTACATTGATTTTATCATTACTTCATGGAAGTAGGTTGCTTTCAAAAAAATTATCAATTCAAGTGTATTAAATTTACGTAAAAGAAGAAAAAAAACAATAGCAAGTGTTTTTAAATGCTTATTATATAATCTTAACAAGCATATGAAAATATGTGTAGCTAACTATATAGTATGTGTTTTCAAAGCAGAAGTTGAATGTATGACTAATTCTATGTGTAAACAATAATGACTAGGATTTTTAAATATACATATACGTATATAAGAGTATATTGTAAAGATATGACACCTGAGCCTACTTCAACCCCAAAAGCTAGCTCATGAGAGGAGGTTTGTCCAAATTCATATAAGGAGACCAAATTCTCATCCCTCTATCGATGTGGGGCTTCTTAACAGTCTCCCACACGCCCAGTCCTCAACTGGAGCGTGAACACTTCTAAATGGATGCCCAACATCGTTGAACAACAAATTGGGACACTGACACCATGTAAAGATATGACACATGAGCCTAAGGAGACCAAATTTCCATCCCTCTACCAATGTGGGACTTTTTGACATATATATTATAAAATTACATAATCTTGATATATTATGTCAAAATTACTACTAATTCAAATACCTTTTTCATTTACCCTTTAGGCTTTGCCAAAAATTTAAATTCATATGTTTCAAATTCTAAAAGCATAATATATAAACATAACCCTTAACTTGACGTCAACTGACAACTATGACCTTTAACTTTGGGTGTGCATAAGTAGACACTTAAACTTGTATAAAATTGAACAAATAAACACATTCGTCCTACATGACACCCTATATGAAAATTTTGTGTCCTACGTGGCGTCCTATATATATTATGCCATGTAGGACATGTGTGTCCACTTGTTTAATTTTATACAAGTTTAAGTGCTTGTTTGTGCACACTCAAAGTTGAAGAACATAATTGTCAGTTGAAACCAAGTTAAGAGTCATGTTTATGTATTATGCCAATTCTAAAATAGGACAACTTATGAATTCAAGATAAGTTATTTATCGAGTAAATTTCTTGATAAATATGTATATAACATTTTCATCGAAATTATTGAATTC